>NW_019727403.1:553835-571232 GCF_002891405.2 Cryptotermes secundus | reverse complement strand
ATCAGGCGCACAATACTCCAGTTCGAGCTTTTGAATTGCAATTAAAGAGACATCTTGAAACCAAATATCCGAAGTTTACAAATAAACCAAAAGATTTTTTTGTTAGAAAGCTTCGTGGTTTAAAGTCCACCGAACATAAATTTGCTAAAACAACAAATGTGACTTCTAAGTCCCTTTTAGCCTCTTACCAGGTATCTCACAGAATTGCTAAATGCAAGAAACCACACACAATTGCAGAAACACTGATTTTACCAGCAGCGATTGACATAGTATCAACAGTGTTGGTCGACTCTTCTGCTCTCTCATNATTATCTTTGTTGGAGTTCTGAATAGATATTGGCAAGGAATTCCCAACTTTGAGCCAAAAAGCACTGAAGATCCTGATTCCTTTCGCAACAACTTACTTATGTGAGACAGGCTTTCTGCTTTGGCAGCTATAACGTCAAAGTATCGTTCATGGCTAAATATTGCTAAAGAAGTTAGAGTGGCCATTTCTGATATTACACCACGTTTTGATAAATTGTGTTCTCAAAAGCAGGCCCATCCATCACACTGAACTTCGACATTTAATTGCTTGATTTTCTTTGCAGAAAAAAATTAAATATTTGTTAGTTAAATATCGTTTCATTTCAATACATATTTTGGTTAATTGCAAGTGTTAAAACTAATTTTTATTGTAGGCCTAATATTGTGATACTTTAATTTTGAGTAAAAAAACTGTAAATAGTATGTAGAAAAACACGAAATAAACTGAGTAAAACGTCAAACATACTATTTCGATAAAAAACAGGCTGGGGGCCTGAGAGTATTTTNGGGGGGGGGGGGCTCAGAGGTAAAAAGATTGAGAACCACTGCACTACAGACTGTTTGGGTTTATTGCTTTCATATCGCAGGGTCAAGGCTGATTAACGCAAAATGAACTGGAAGGTTGCTCACTCTGAATGCTGTAATGCCAAATATTAACAAATACCATTCACCTCAGCCTTTCCAGGGAACCTACTAGTTGTTCAGGTACTAATTAAATTTTCATTATGTTATGGAAACGAGGGTTTGACATCATTCATTACCATGTTCACAGCCATCCACTTGGCCCTATCCTGATCCAGATGACTTCATGAAGAAAGCTGTCTTCTGGGATGTGGCGCCATGTAGAAATTGTGTTAACCGACGTATCAGAGGAATGTATCACCTTCTCTTCTTTAAGCACATAAAATGAAGAATCAGTAGTCACTTTATCAGTCTATCTTAACACTTCGCAGACCAGTGATTTAAATATTTAAATTACCCTGGGGACCGGCATTTTTAAACATACTACCCTAACTTGTGCACTGTTCACTTTAAAAATTAATATAAAATCTCCTAATTATTTTTTTGAACTAAAATTTTTGGAGAACACTTACCAATGCTCCTAGAAGTGCTTGAGGGTGTGATATTTCTGGAAACTTTCCCCTTTGTGAAGTGGCATTACACAGAACTTGCAAATGTAGACATACTCCTTTTTTTTGTGAACTGTGCAAACACAGCATTGCATAGAAATATTCTTCCCCTTGGAATGTTCACTCTTCACAATTTTCACGGGGGTATTTTTCCGCATATCACTCAAGAGTCGCCCTGGGGGGTTCACATGAGGCCTTCGTGGGGTGGGAGTTCATGGGCCCGGTCGTACTAAGTCTTTGTGTGAACCTGGTTCTGCCACCACCATCTGGACTGCAGCCCAGGCCTTTGCCACATTCATCAGAAATGCTTTGTATTTCAATTTTGAATCAGGGTTTAGATTTTTTGCTGTCCCCGCAATGTTATTACCCGCATTATCATTGGAGCTACTATTGCCCTCGTCACTGTCGCTGTCTGAATGACAATCCATTACTACGCATCTCACACGGCAGGTCAGCTAGGTCATCGGAGGAGAATTTGTCCTTGATCCATTCTCCCCACTAGCTACTGGCTGATACACACAGCTTGAAGAAGGCAAAGCATTTTCCTTTATAGTCGGTTAAGTAAACAGCGAGGTCAAGTTACTGACTGCTAACTAAACAATCCAGTCTTTATCACGCATCTGCAGGTGGTTGCGTGCAATGTAGGTGGCGCCAGAGCGATGTATAGTGTGTTGCAACTTATCATGTTCTAAAAACCTGTTAACACGCGAACGGTTCACCATGTTTAAAAGTGAAAAACCTTTTAAAGGGTGCACAGTCCGCAAAGTGTTAAAAACCTTCTGATCATCACTGCAACCTGCAAATCTGTTTAGGCACTGCCCAGTACTTTAAATGCTGCAGACAAAATGGAACACATACTCAAGGACTATGCAGGAGAGAAACTTCTGGTGATACAGCTGTAGTGATTACATTGTGAAACAAGAAGAAATGCTCTACTGACGCAAAGTTAGTGGTGAAAGGATGTAACGTGCATTTTATGCAAAATAAGGTGATCCATAGTAAGAAAACTACCAGCAAACATAGATGACTTGCTCAGAGTGACCATGTGTCATCAATGTTTAAGATTCCTTTCATTGAGGCAGTTAAAAGAAAAAAGGGGAAAGATGGGGGCGAGGGGGAATGTAACTGCTCTGAATTAAAAAACACCTATTAAAAGGTATTATTGTTATGTTATTAACTGTATTAATCTTGTTATTTCAAATTAATAATATTTATTATACTGTGTAATTTATGCTTAAAATTTAAACTTACTTCACAATTTTCAGTTGCCCGTTCCTCCACAAGGCAAATCAAGATCTAAAGAAAAACACCACTATTTTTTTTTATTGCTAGTGGGGTGGGACTAAGTCCCTTGTACTGCGGCCACTTCTGGCCTATTGTGCCAGCCCCATATGATAGGTGAGGGTGATTGTAGAGCAATTGGTGGAATGAAGATTGGCAGGGGAAACCGAAGTACTAGGAGAAAACCTGCCCCAGCGCCACTTTGTCCACCACAAATCCCACTTGACCAGACCCAGGATCGAACCCAGGCCACCGGCACCAGCGACTAACTGCTTGAGCTATGGTGTGGCCAAAACACCACTAAGTTCCTTTTCTAGCTGATGTTTACAGTGAAAAGAGGTATGCAAGTCCTTTATGACACTTTCAGTTAAATCTGCTGTACTATTACAGTTCTCAACAAGCAGAATCAATACATCTTTATTTTAACTTTCATCCTGCAATTAATATATCTAGTATCCAACAAAACACCGTTTTCTTTGTAATCATCAACAAAGAACAATTGATATTCATTTGACCATTCTGTAATAGTAAACTCAATATAGTTAATACAAAAATGTATCAATTTGTAACTAACTGAACAATGAATTTACTCACACCACATAAGAGCATAGCAGTAACTATACTGTATTAATTACTAGTTTCCACAGTTGAATCAAACAGCGTAACTAATGAAGCTGTTTACTCTCAAATCGACAGTGACATTTTTTGTACCATAGGACTCAGTTCATTTCCCATGTCAGTCAAAAAGTTTACAAAATGCAAGCACATCCATTATTTTGTAGCATTCTAAAAAACATGTGGCATGCAACACAGACCAAAATTGTTTGACTCTGAGCAAGCAACCTTGTGGCATGATACAGGTCACATATTGGTCCTTTAGAAACTCATGAGGCCTGTTCTATGATTTACCACACACATCACTATGTATGAGCTGATGTGTCTTCAGATGATGCTGTTGACTGAATGACTTATTACACACGTCACAACAAAATAGGCTTTCCGAACTATGTATGCGTTGGTGTCTCTTCAAAACACTCTTTGAACTATATGACCTATTACACACATCGCAGCAAAAAGGCTGCTCCACACTATGTATGCATTCATGTTTCTTCAGTTCATGCTGCTGAGTGAATGACTTATTACACACAGTGCAGAAAAATGGCCACTCCCCACTATGTATGCGCTGATGTGTCTTCAGATCATACTTCCGAATATATGACTTATTACACACTTCGCAGCAAAATGGTTGCTCCCCACTATGTATACGCTGATGTGTCTTCAGATCAAACTTTCGAATGAATGACTTATTACACACATCACAGCAAAAAGGCCGCTCCACATTATGTATGTGTTGATGTATCTTCAGATCTTGTTTCCGAGTGAATGACTTATTACACATATTGCAGCAAAATGGTTGCTCCCCACTATGTATGCGCTGATGTGTCTTCAGATCATACTTATGAATGAATGACTTATTACACACACCGCAGCAAAATGGCTGCTCCCCACTATGTATGCGTTGATGTATCTTCATATCTTGCTTCCGAATGAATGACCTCTTACATATATCGCAGCAAAATGGCTGCTCCCCACTATGTATGCGTTGATGTGTCTTCAGATGCTGCTGCTGAACGAATGACTTTTTACAAATGTCGCAGCAAAATGGCCGCTCCCCTCTGTGTATGCGCTGATGTCTCTTCAGATCATGCTTCCGACTGAATGACTTATTACAAACGTCGCAGCAAAATGGCTGCTCCCCACTATGTATGCGTTGATGTCTCTTCAGATGCTGCTCCTGAATGAATGACTTACTACAAATGTTGCAGCAAAATGTCCGCTCCCCTCTATGTATGCTTTGATGTCTCTTCAGATCATGCTTCCGACTGAATGACTTATCACACGAATCACAGCAAAATGGCTGCTCTCCACTATGTATGGGTTGATCTGCCTTCTGACAAAACTCTTGACTGAATGATTTACCACACTCATCATAGCAATATGGCTGTTCCTCTTGAAGTTCAATGAAAGTACTCTGGAAAATAGGAGAAAATAACATGAAAAATCCTAGCAGGAAAAGAAACAAGTGTGAAATCCCAGTGCAGTGAGATGTTAAGTGGGTAGGGTGAGAGGGGTGACAGAGAGAGCACCCACCCCCTGGTGTGGGTCCATGCCTGTGTGTCCATCAGCATGTGAGTGAAAAGTTAAGCTGCACTGCTATTCTTTAACAAATTTCAAAGTTACATAAAATTATGCATTTATAAGGCAGTATAGGCATCTAATTAAGGGTGGAAAGGATCCTAATATTAAACAATACAAGAACAGTTAACTGTTTCTGGGCGGATGTTGATATATAATCAACATGGTTACAACAAATGTCTAAATACGATCCAGGAAGTTTGTTTCAGTTTCTGCAGTCATATGCTGATCATACGTCGCTAGTCAGCACTGTATACTATACAAACACATTGATGAATGTTTTGTCTGCTTCCTTCTGCCATCTGGAAGTCATAATCTGAACTTCTTGAGGAATGGACGCCATTTACTGCGCATCAATGTTACCAATGTGGCTTTATGTACAGGCAGATGTCTGCCTTCTCGCGTGAAAAAACGAAAATATAATCCTATGTGAGTTGTTGATGAAGAATCTGTTAGTGATATGTTAAATGAAGAACAAAGTGCAAGTGAAGAATTCAGCAACACATCATCAGAAAGTGAGAGAGAGAGTGAAACAAGAGTTGTGCATATTGATGGGTGGGAAGACATGACAATGGGTGACAAGAAACCCAAGGCATACACATTTACTAAAAATGTAGGGCAACAATTTAACATTCTACTGGATGTGGAGCCCATAGATTATTTTAGTTTATTTTTCAATGATGAGTTTTTGAATAACACTGTTATAGAGACAAACAGCTATGCAAGACACAAAATTTCGAAACTTCAGTTTAGCCCGAGGTCCATTTGAAGTAGGTGGACTGATGGGTCAGTTCCTGACATGAAGGTGTTTTTAGGGCTAATTATAAATATGGGCCTACTCTCATTACCTGACATAAAAGACTACTGGTGTAATGAGAGAAAAACAAAATATTTTGGCGACATAATGTCCAGAGATCGCTTTTTACAGATATTTTTGATGATACCACGAATAAAGCTATTGGGCCATCAAAAGGATAAGAAAGTACATGGGGTGACAGAACATACACGTGGTGTGTTCAAAAAGTATTGAACCTTTGGTCGGCAGAAATATATCTATTGATTTGGAGGTACAAAACCCTAATCCCCTTCAAAGTAGTCTCCTTGGTAATGCACGCACTTCTCCCAGCACTTCCGCCATTGTTGGAAACACTTTTCGAACGCGTCTTTTGGAATGGTGATCAGCCGGGCTGTCGCATTCCGCATGATGTCTTCTCTTGACTCAAAGCGGGTTCCTTTCAGTGGCATTTTCAGCTTGGGAAATAGCCAAAAGTCACATGGAGCCATGTCGGGGGAGTAGGGAGCCTGATGAACCACAGGGATGTTGTGTTTGGTGACGAACGTCTGAATCAGATGCGCAGAATGGGTGGGTGCGTTATCACGATGGAGCTGCCAAGTTTTTGCTGCCCACAGATCTGGTCGTTTGTGCCGCACAGCATCACGAAGGCGATGAAGGACCTCCTGGTAGTATTCCTTTGTGATGGTTTGGCCTTGTGGTGCGTACTCATGATGCACAAACCCATGGGAGTCGAAGAAAATGGCCAACATGACCTTGACATTGCTGAGGACCTGCCGTGCTTTTTTGGGCCTTGGGGATGTCAGATGTTTCCACTGTGACGACTGAATCTTGGTTTCCGGGTCGTACCCATAAACCCACGACTCATCGCCTGTGATCACAGTGTTCAGAAAGTTGGGGTTACTGTATGCATTGTCCAACATGTCCTGTGCGATTTCCAGACGGCGTTGCTTCTACTCCATTGTTAGCAGTTTTGGTACGAATTTCATGGACACTCTCCTCATGCCCAAATCCTCAGTCAAAATTGAATGTACTGATCCAATGCTTACCCCTATCTCGTTCGCAAGTTCTCGACTGTGATACGATGGTCCTCCATGACCAAAGTCCGCACTTGCTCAATGACATTCTCATTTCGGCTTGTTGAGGGTCTGCCTGAACACGGTTCGCTGTCCACTGATGTGCGGCCATCTTTGAAGCGGTTGTACCACTCCTTTATCCGTGAGTTGCTCATGGCATCGTCCCCGAAAGCCTGTTGAATCTTGCGATGGTTTCCACTTGGGTATCGCCAATCTTTTGGCAAAATTTGATGCAATATCATTGCTCATGTTGTTCCATCATTTTACACCTTACTGGAATCCGACGAGCGCTCACTACACGTCCTTACTCATAGGCCGACTGCCAGCGACTGACACTTTCTGCGGATGGGAAAAAATTCACGACTGCGCATCTCCACCGAAGGGAGCCTCGCGCGCTTCATTGGTTTACGCGGGAAAAAAGAAGGTTCGATCCTTTTTTTAACACACCACGTAGTGTGACATATAAATCCACCGATAGGTAACAGCTTGTTGAAACGCATCTCAAAAGTTATGACAGAGACATCAATTCCTAGGCAATGTGTACAGAAACGTTTCCGTCACAAGTGCTACATAAAGACTGTTCACACAGCAACGGAAGACACGTTTTGATGACAACTGCAAAAATGAAGTCGTGTACCAGTCCAATGTGAGAATATGACAGAAGTGAATAGACTGGGTGACAGACCTGCTCACCGAATTTGTACAAGGAGCATCTAAAAGTGGAAGTGTTGAAGACTTTGTCTGTATGTAGTTCCAGTAACCTTCTGAAGTGTTATAAGTATTTGTAGAACCGCCTGGTGATTGTCTAACAAATCAATTTATCAGTCCAGACCATCCAATAATTACTTGTTATGTTACCAGGATACGTGACAACAGAAAGAGTTCCAGCAAAATCTGTGCCAGATAAACACACTGCAATACATGAATCAATGGTTGGGTTCAAGTGCAAAATAATTTTCAAAACTTGTAATAAAAAATAAAAAAAACACACACATACACAATGAAGTGGGGAAATCAGATTATTTGTATTAGATGACAGCGACACTGGTCATGTCCACAGTTTAATTCCAAATTATGGAAAACTTACAGGCGATGTAACTTGCCATACTCTGAAAAAGTTCATTTTAAGAATCGTTCTTTCCTTGAATAACAGACTATGATAAATGGACAGATAGATAAAACAGACAGATAAATGTAAGTACACATGTTGCTTTTTAACTTTATGCCATTGTTCCACCAACTTTTTGAGCAAAATACTTCACTTAGTGGCTTGGCAGGCATTTAAAAACCCATCGTCCTGGCTGCAGTAATTTTTCTTAACATGCCAACTGGAAAGGGTTAAGATATGACAGTAAGACAGGCTGCATAAGACCTAGTGAAATCCCTGACACAATACATATAACATGACTAAAAGAGAGGAATAGTACCTAGTTCAACAGACAGTCACCCTAATACCATGAATAAATCCACGTGAGTTATCTCTTAGAATGCCATGCAACATTCCTTGACAATGAAAAGGTTTGGCTTTTGTCAGAACATAGGCATGCCTTCCATCTGCATAAAATTGTAATGAGGACACCACACAATCAAGAAGAAGATGTGGGGACAACTTGCAACATATGTGGTATGTGGCAGGTAGATGAGCCTATTCAGAGGCACGTAAAGGTGTGATTTCCTCCTTCCTGGTGGAGCTGAAGGACTGTCACACCAAAACACATGGCTTCCTTGACTGCAACTTGTTACCCTGCATGCTGGTCCACACATTTCGCCATGACGAGATCAGAGAGAAAAGAAGGCATAGACATTACTACCTAGAGTTTGTTCTGATGATAAACCCCAAAGGATGACAGCTTTGCTGGCTGCTGCACTGATAGTCTCATTTCCAAGCAGGACCACTGAGACAGACACCCAAAAGGAAGCGCCTCCTTTTGGATATGTTAAACCAGATGGCCTTGTATCTGTCCAAAGAGAACATGCAAAGCAACAGTGGTGCCTGTGCAAGAAAGATCAGAATGCAAAATATAATTTCAGATAAGTGCCCTCAATATGTCAAAGTGAACTCCCTTTGTTCAAACTTTACACAATAAACAGCCACTTCTTCACCCCTGATTCAGTTGTTGGTTTCAATGTTCCCTAGGGAAACTGGATGTCACGTTACTGTCACAAGTAAAGACAACACCACACGCTGTGGAGGAAACATACAAACCAGGGGCATATGACAGTCATAACTGAAAAGTAGGCTATGAACGTGAGGGGCAAGCTGCCAAGACAAAACACCCTGGACTGACATACATTTGTGAAAATGGACAACACTCCGTGTGAGGTCAATAATATGCACCAAAATAACGTGGGTATAACAGAAACTTTAAGGGATTTTATCTGGTTTTACCTTAAAAAGAGGACTATAACATGTGATTTTAACATGATCTAAGACAGTGTAGTAGTTTTAACACAATTTAATAAAATAATTGTAACATATCAAGACACCTGAAGATGGCTGTTTGGGGCTGAAAAATGTAGTGTCAAGGTGTATAATGTTAAAATAAAAATTGAGTAGTGAATGGAAGAGTGTTGCAATATTGACAGACGATAAATAATGGACCTTAAGTTGAACAATTGCAACGGGATGCTGAAATACAGAATCTGACTTACATATTTGGAACCCTACGATGTAACACCAATGCAAAGCTTACTGGATTGCATGACTAAAGAAAATGTGGAAGATTTTTTCCTGCCATAGAATTTCTCTCAAACTTTCTTCAGTTTACACATGTATTTAATTTCACCTGTATCAGATTTGCTTAAAAGAAAATGGCAGTGATACATCTCAAGCAACATTCAACGAACTACAGGTGTCTAGAAACAGTCAAAAACATTGCAAAGCTGTTTCATGTTCACAGACGAACAGATGGGGATCAGAAAGACATCTGGCACTTGTGAATATTTATGATACCTGCCTCACGGCGGGCACACAGAGACATGCAGCTCACCTCAGGTTCAACCTTTATTTCTTGAAATGTTATTGGCATAAGCTCTTCTTCTTCTTCTTCTTCTGCATCTGAGACTTCCTCTGCTTTTATATTAATGGCCTGATCTGCATCACAAGACGTCTCACCAAAGGAACCCCATACTTCTTTCTCCATATTCTTACAATTCTGTAAAACCATCAGGGTTATCAGTAAGGGTTGTACAGCCCCATTACATGAAGCAGTATACTTTCTCTCTGCTATGGTTGTTTCTCATTACATCTACCTCATAGCTGCTGTTCTGTATAGATTTCTCCCCTACACCTTTCAAAAACATTACTAAAGTATTCAGTTCATGTTGCAGGGACCTTACTGAGAAACTAATGCTCACTACAGCAGTACAGAAAATATCTGCTTCTTAAGGCACCTAAAATTTAATTACTGTTTTCACACATGCCCATCTCAACTCTCTATCCTAAGCCAAACAAACCCCCAGTCCAAACCCCTCAAAATTTATATCCTTCCATCTGCACATAGGTCTTCCAAGCTCTTTCTCTCAGGGTTTCTCTTCCAATCTGAGTAAACAGTTCTCATTCTCACATGTGTGCTATATTACCTACCCACATCAATTTCATCAAATTGATCACTCTCCAACACAGTATACCACAGGAGTACAACCATATATAAAAAATTCAACAAATGGATTATGAAATCAAACACAAGCTTATCATAAAATATTTAGTCTCTTTGGCCATGAGAATTGACAGACAATAATAAAACTCGTTTCTGTGTACACAAACACAAAACACTCACCATGTTTTCACTTGCAGCAGAAAACATTTCTCCAGCTTTCTGTAGTATAATTCTTGGAACTCCTGTTGCAAGAGAATACAGAATGCTTTACAACCACACAACTCAGTCCTCATGTATGATATTCTGAGAGCTGCAAAGGAACTCACTTACAACAATCCTAGTGACACAGCACCTTATTTCTAATAAATATACCATTATCTAACTGGGAAGTTATGCAAGTCTGCATGCAGACATACTAACTATGATCACGTAGACACATATTATGTGGAAACACATGCTTATGTGAGACGTTGGGTTCTCACAGCAGACAAGGAAGCTTACTGCCTTATGAGGCGATGTCTAGGATGATATAATTACTTAGTTTAGTATGCAGATGCTTCACCCACTTTGAAGGAGCCTGCATCTTCCAAAACATCGGTAATAGATTACTGGACTACACAGTGTCACGCTCTACAAACCATACACCCAATCTACAGATTTATGTAGCACAGCCGCGTGAGTGTGTTCATTCATTCATATGTACTACAACTTCCTTAGTTCACCCTAGACAATTAGCTCTCATGACTTCCTTGATAAGTCCGATTCAAATATATACCAGGCAAATAAGGGAATGAATAGTACTAGTGTGCAATTAACAGAAAAATGATACTCAGGAAGGAAGCTGAAGTGTTTAATAATAATCCCAATTACAACTGGCAACAACAGAATAATATCAAAATTTGTAGAAGTCAAATGCCTTTAGAGTGACCATAATAATTCTGTGAAGTACACTCACTTCACTTAAATACACATGCAATTTACAATGTCACAACTCAGTCTCTTGCCATCTCTTGATGCTCTAAACCCTCTTGACATAATCCTTTTCCCTGTGATTAGTACTGATCAGTACAGGTCGGTACAGGCTTTGTCCACTACAAAGCAGCACCACAAAGATGCCCTGAGATAAAAAGATCTCAAATAGAAAAGGAATGGGCGAATAATATCGATGGCAAGATTACATCTGAAAAAATTGTAAAATTCACAGAACTATACTTTGAAACCAACCTAAAATGGAATCAAGTGGACGCTATTAGGCAAAAGTGCATCGAACCTAGGGCAACTATTAGCTACATTCAAACCACATGGATGTAACTGGATCCTACGATATGCCTGCAGTTATGTAGAGCACTAATCAGGTCACACATTGAATATGGAGGTTTTCTGTTTTAATCCCTTATTAAAGGTCAGATGGATCTGGTAGAAAAAAAATACAGCGCAAAGCCATTAGACTAGCCTTCGGATCTATGAGGACGACACCTAAAAGTGTTATGCTAGCAGAGGCTAAAATACCTCCAGTAACATTTTGATTAAAATTCCCAATCAGCAATTATTTAACCAGAGCTCTTAGCAACCCTGACCATCCAGTAATATGATCATTGCAACAAATGGCAAGGGTTCAAGAGAACCTATGAAAGTACTCAGAGGAAAGGCATCTTGGATCTACACTTCCTATGCAGACATACAACCAGTTGGCCATCTGATACAAAGGATGTCAGACCCCTAGGATGCAGCTTTCCCTATCAGACCCCTTTGGTTAAGGGAAGTGTTTCCTTCAAGGAGGGAGAAGAAGCAATGGAAATCCCCGATGGCAGAAACTGACCCAATAAAAAATCAAAGACCTAGAAAAGAAGGCTATCTGTTATTTTACTGATGGATCAAAAATGTGTGACAGCACCTGGACAAATTAGACATCAGTATTGGACTACAAAGTTTGCATCAATCTTCACAGGAGAGGCAATGACTGTTTTCAAAACTTTAGATATAATTAGTGAATTCCAAAGAGAATTATTTTGCATATGTTCTGACTCTAGAAGTGTACTCATGTGCCTCGTGAACAAAAAACACTAAATTTAATGCTCAAAATGAAAGGAAAACTACTGGCACTGAAGAAACATAAAGAAGATATTAAATTTGTATGGATTCCAGCACACATGGGTGTCCTCAAAAAGACAGCCGATGCGTCGGTGAAGGAGAGTATTCCAAAAGGTGAAGCCGTTATGGAATCTGGAGAGACGAGAGAGACACTGCAGTTCTTCTAACTTTCACACCGTTGCTGGTTTTATAACTTTCTTTAATCCTTTACTTAACAGTCAAGTCACTCGTATTACACTTCACAAACACTACCGAAAGACATTTTAAGTTCTGAAAGGTTTTACATCAGGGAGAAAGGGTAACACGAGTAATTTTCATTTACTTACTCAAAACAAGCTAATTCGGCCATGCGCCTTCCTCCTATACTAAGCTCCAACACAACCGACCATGAATGCCATGAACAAAGAAGCCACGAACCCAGTAAAGGACGTAACTGGAGGGAACTATTCTATCCATGAATACTACTCAGGTGTGCAACGGGCGGAAGATGCAACATGGTGAAAAGACGGTACTGATTGGAACGTTTCTATCCACGGATACTACTTACAAGTGCCACGGGTGAAAGACGAACACAGTACAATAAACATTGCATTAAGAAAACGTGTGATTCAATCATAGGCACCGTGAAATACGTCAGCGTGTAGTCTTATGTCAAACAACGATATTCTTGTATTAGACCTATTTAACGTGCTAGAGATTTTAATTCTTCCATGTCAATATATATTTTCAGTAATAAACTTCATCACAAATAGCGAATAACATTTTCAGGTAAACAATGTTAACACAAGACTCAAGCTCAATCTTCATAAACCAATTGCTAACCTCAAATACTTTCAGAAAAGTACAGTAGAACTTGGTTATAACGTCTTCAAAGGGACCTAAAAATAGTGTCGTTATAAACGAATGTCGTAACCGAAATGGGCACTTCCACAGTAGCCTAATGTTAGTCACGTAAAAATCTACCAAAANGCAGGAACACTATAGGGTAAGTAGACAAAGTGAGGTCCTGTTAGACGAGATTCTAGGAAAGGAATGCAGTTAACAACCTGCCGCGTCCTCTTGCACTATTCACGCAGTCCCACCCCACACCCTTGTTTTCACATAAAACCCACGCTCCTCTTGCAGCCCGCGGTCGTATTCTTCCAGGACAGTCACGTCAGCAAGTAGAGAAAGTGAGGGTGGGCAGACACATCGAACTTTCCCACGATATCAGAGAAATTCAGGAATGAAAATGACGTTACATACGAGGTTGATGCATTTGTGCATGTCGTACTAAGCAAGGTATAAAAATAGTTGCGTTATAAGGAATTAGTTCGTACCATTGAATATTTGACGCAATAGACAAGGTGTCGCAGAAACCGATGTTGCTATAACGAAGTTTTACTGTACCTATGCTGGCAACAAAATTTTCAGTAATCTGATATTTTATGTCAAAAGGTTTATGATTGACAAAAGCACTTAAACGATACTTCAACACACACTCATTCTACTCTGTTGATGAATACGTCTCATCTATAAAGTGACTCGTCCATTTTAAGGTTGTGTAAATACCATAATTTGACAGCATTGATGTATTAATATAGATCTATTCTTTTAATAGCCTCACATGTAACCACTGTTTTCCTGTATTTATACGACATATTCCACATCTTACACTCATTTTAACTAATTTTGGTTCCAGGGAATGCAATGTAATGTACTAGTAACATGATTTTGCCTGTTTCTGTATGGGTGTGAAACTTGGTCTCTGACATTAATGGAGTAACATAGGCTGAGGGTGTTTGAGGTCAGGGTGCTGAGGAGAATATTTGGACTGAGGAGGGAAGGGGTGACTGGAGGGTGGAGAAAACTGTATAATCAGGAACTTCATAACTTGTACTCTTCACCAAATATTATTATAATGATCAAGTCAAGAAGTATGAATGGGCAGGGCACGTAACATGGAGGAGAAGCGGGATGCATATAGGATATTGATGGGAAAACCAGAAGGAAGACATACGTAGTTGGGTGGATAATGTTAAATGGATCACACAGAGATTGCATAGAGTGGTATGGGCTACACTGATCTGGGTCAGGATAGGGACCAATGAAAGGCTCTTGTGAACATAGTAACAAACCTTTTGGTTCCATAAAATGTGGGGAAGTTCTTGAGTGGGTGTACAATTGTCAGCTTCTCAAGTTGGGCTCAGCTCCATAAGTTATTTCATTTTTCTTTCTTCATTACACTTACTAGGATGACAAACTTGAAACAAATTAATATGACCAATGTGCATTTTGTTTAAACAAGGAAATGTACTTACAACTAATAAACAAAGGGCAGATGGCAATCAGTAGCTTAACACATATTACGTACCTTCTTTAACCTTTAAAAGACCAGTGGTATCCATATGTACCACCTGGTTTAATGTAACATACCAAAAGTTCACAAATCAGTACAATGAAAAGAATAGTCCTTGTTGCTAAAGTATGCCAATTCATGCATTTAAATGCTGCTAGAAAAAGTACAAGTCTTATCCTAAACAATACTTTTTAAATACAGTAAAATTCAATATACATAACTTTGTAACCGTTCTTCCGTGGGACCTGGGTTTGGCGCCACTCGTAACCGAGCTCTTAATTGCCCTTACTTGTGCTCCACTCGTGACTGCCTTTTGCCCGACTTTATGTCACATTAGTTCTTTACCTGTATCCCTTCCTTTCCCTGTGCTGCGGCTCACCTGCAACTCGTGTCTGGACGCCTCCACTAGAGTTACTGCCCTCCTTCCTCTTTCTCGTGGATGGTGAGAAGGTAGGTGGGAAGGGAGGAGAACTGTGGTTGTTGGTGCTGGTAGGCAAGAGCTCGTTTCCTGTACGACCATTAGGTGTCTCGCAAGTAGGGAAAGATGGAAGTAGCTAGGTTCTGCTCTGTAATGGGTGGAGACGAGTTCTTATCCAGGGCCATATATGAACCTGGCTCGGGCAGGGCAGGAAGATCCTTACGCTACAATCACTTACACCACTTCAGACTTTTGCACTTCAGTAATTATTTAATTAACTTAAGCTCAATGAACACAACGGAACCTCAAATAGTTACACTAATTTTGATTGAACTTGTAATACTTCTAGCGAAGTGACATAGCTGTTTTATGTCTGACTTGGCCGAAAGTTGAATGAAGACTCCTGAGGTGGAATCATCTCTCTCCGAACTCTGAGGTCCTGGAACCACAGACTCCAAGAATAATCAACTCCTCCAACATGTGCCATTAGTTTAGTTTTAAAACTAGGAGGTTCCCTAAATTTGTGAATTTCCAATCATGTTGCTTTTCTATGTGATTCTGACCGTTGCTGACCCGATGCTAAGGTTGACAGCGACTTGATGTATTAAGATCAGGGGATGAGGCTCCAGCCGTCCCACTTCTAAGTTATAGCAGTTCCAAGCTGCCAGCTCTCAAATTCTCAAAGACCTTCCAACTCTGCCGAAACTGCCAGAATTCCAGGAAATGTGCCAGATGTTACTTCCTGTCCACATAGCAAAATTTAACTATGTCACTTCTGAGTGTAAAAGTTTGCTATATGCTGGATCTCTGTTTGTATTTTTACGTGATCTTAACTTAATATAAATTTAATTAAAACAAAAGGTCCGGAAAATTATGATGAATGGTTACACCTTTTGTATTCAAGAAGCAAAATGGGTTAAATAATCCCAAATGCAGGCACTGGAAACCGACCGACCGACGTTTTGTTTTTGTTGTTATCTGCATTGGGGAAGGTATTACGTAGGACTCCAAAGGGAGAACTACCACACCTGAAATCCTACAAACTAGTGGGAGGTGCACTTATCTATGTATGTGCTGACCAACAGTCTGGTCAATGGCTCACCAAAACCATTGACAAACACAGGCTGAAAGTTACTGATGCCAGGAACCTGGCTCTCCGGGCTAGGGACAAAATTGCCCAGAATCATGAGCTGCTGAAATGGATTGCAAACCTTAATCCAGGACTTCATACTGAGAACTGGAGGGTACTCAATAAACAATCTGAGTCGACCAGAGGCTTATCTTATTCATAGACAAGGACTCTTATACTATTGTGGGGCTCTTTATGTGTCGTCTTGTCATTACTCCGATGACAACCCACTTCTTCGGAACAGTTTGTTGGTCCTGAAAAGGACCGTGGTTGCTGGGATGTATGATCGGTGAGGTAGCGCGGCGCGCGCCGGTAAGGAGAGAGGCTAGTTGTGGTGAGTGGTCTGGCCGCAGTGCGGCCGTGGCTGGAGGTTGCTTGGTTGCCGTGCGGCAGCGTGAGTTAGAGGTTGCTTGATCGCAGTGCGGCAGATGGCGGAGGTTGCTGCTGGTGGTGAAAGGCTAGTCGTTGAGCGCGGTCGTAGGAGTTATGAGGCAGTGGCTACGCCAGATGCCCAGTGGGTCGGCCAATAACAGGACCACCGGCGAGTCCAGGCGCGGTGCCCCAGTGAGTCGGGTGTCAGAGCGCCGGAGGGCCGAGGCAGTCGTGCCTGGCGCAACCTGCCGATGCCTCTGAAGACCGAGCGCTGGCGACGGAGCCTGCTGGCTGATGTTGCTTGATGTGGCTAGCTCTATAGACTGATGATCGACTGAATGAGTCGGCAAGGTCAAGGTCAAGTTCATGTTACAACTGACGGTCAGTCTGTCTGTCTGTCTGTCTTGGTGTCGAGCCCCAGCTGGGGCTCATGACCAGATATTTCTCTTAAATGAAATTTACTGTCTTGTCCATGTGTAGTGCCCTCTCTCACGAGAGGTCGGGTCTGTCATTTGTTAGTCAGTCTGTAGTACTAAGTCCACTGTCTGTATTTACACATATTTATAATACACTTATTTCTTATTTAAATGTACAATATATACACGGCCTCCGTCAGTCCAGGCTAGGTACAGCAGATTATGACCTTTATATATATATATATATATTTC
>NW_019727403.1:547791-549021 GCF_002891405.2 Cryptotermes secundus | reverse complement strand
ATAACAAAATTATGCAGGCAACAAGCAGAAGTCATACAAAATCATGATAATGAGAATGTTCGCAACATCGGACAAGGCGAAGCCCGACACAGAAAGTATAAGAGGCTTAAACTTGGTGGCGGTCAGGCATACGACCGTTCAAGTGACTAGACTGCCGTGGTAGCTAATACTACTAGGATATATATGTATATATATGAAAGGGCATAATCTGCTCTACCTAGCCTGGACTGACAGAGGCTGTGTATGTATTGTACATAGAAGTAAGGATTAAGTGTGTATTTGTAAATGTATGTTAATACAGACAATAGACTTCATACAGACTGACTGACAGATGACAGAACCGACCTCTCGTCAGAGAGGGCGCTACACATGGACAGGACGGTAACTTTCATTGAAAAGAAATATCTGGTCATGAGCCCCAGCTGGGGCTCGACACCAAGACAAACAGACTGACCGACCGTCAGTTGTAACATGACCCTTGCCCTTGAATTTGATTTGTTAGCGCGCGTGATGGTGAAAAGAAATCTGAAGAGTGTGCGTTGCAGAAATGCGTGATAATGTAGCTGCAAGACCTACACGTAGATGTGGCCCTGTTTTCAGAGACACATGTGAAACCTCACGAGAGGTCCTATATTCCAAATTACTACTTTTATAGAATCGACCGCCAGGACGGGAGAAATGGCGGAACTGCTGTTGCAGTAAGAAAAGGCATTCCCCACAACCATGTAGACCTACCACCCCTTGTTTCAGTAGAAGCGACAGGGGTCTGCATACCAATTGGTAATAGCGAAGTGCTGCTTGCAGCTGTTTCTAAATCTCCAGGCAATGCCTGGAGTGATGCTGACATCACTGAGCTCTTAAGCTTCAGACGAAAGTCTATTTTGGCAGGTGAATTGAATGCTAAGAACCCATTTTGGAATAGTAGAGTTTCAAACACCTCAGGTTTGAAACTTATGGATTTATTTGATATGGGCAATTTCGAAATCTCAGCTCCACAGTGCCCTACTCATTATTCCCCTGCGGGAAATGGTGACGTGCTAGACATTGTGGTTCACAAAAATATCAGAATGTCAGAGGTCGTCGTCTGTGATATTTTGGATTCAGATCACCTACCAATAGTATTTCACATACTGGATCACGTTAAAATTAGCAACCTTTCGGAACCCATTGAAAAATTTACAGATTGGGAGCGGTTTCAAAGCCTCGCTTCTGAACTAATATCACCTAAAC
>NW_019727403.1:517524-547128 GCF_002891405.2 Cryptotermes secundus | reverse complement strand
CTTGTCCACGACAGGAAAACTATTCGAAAAAGTAATTTTGAAATTCCTCCGTAAACATATTGAAGAAAGAGGCCTGCTCAACGCAAGTTAGTTTGGTTTTCGTGCACGTCACAGCACGATATTGCAATGTATGAGTCTGGCGGACCACGTGACCCTTAATTTCAACAATAAAATGTCTACGGCTGCAGTGTTCTTGGACATCGAAAAAGCCTTCGATACCACGTGGCACTCAGGCTTGCTGTTTAAATTATCAAAATTGAAATTCCCCAACTCTCTGATCAAGCTTATTGGCTCCTTTCTGTCTAAACGTAAATTCAGGGTCTCTGTTGAAGGCGAAATGTCAACGCCTAGGGAAATGCAAGCAGGGATGCCACAAGTTTCGGTTTTTCCCCCACTCTTTTCAACATGTACATTAATGATGCCCCCCAAACTCATGGTATTCACTTGGCCCTTTTTGCGGACGACACATGTCTATATGCGACAGTTCGCAAAGATGGTTCTATTGTTAGAAAACACCACCGCGGTCTCAGTTCATTGGAGACCTGGTGTGAGCGCTGGAATATAAAAATTAATGAAGATAAGACTCGGGGGGGGCCTACTTCTCTTGTGGTCGTCGACCGCCTGAGTCTTGTCTTACTCTAAACGGAAGAAACATTCCATTTGTAAATAATGCAAAATATCTAGGTGTAGTCATCAATAAGAAAGTGACTTGGAGATTACACATAGAAATGATCGAAGCCAAGGCCTTTAGTACATTCATTAGAGTGTATTCTTTATTCAAAAATGAGCGATTGAGCGCTAACATTAAACTGACCCTCCATAAAGCTCTTATTAGATCCGTAATGACTTATGCTAGTCCCGCCTGGGAGTTTGCGGCAGACGCTCATCTAGTGAAATTGCAGCGCCTGCGAAACAAGGTTCTCCGCACGATTGGCAATTTTCCAAGGCGCACACCTGTCCGCGATTTGCACATGGCATTCAAAATCCCGTACGTATATGATTACATAACAAAATTATGCAGGCAACAAGCAGAAGTCATACAAAATCATGATAATGAGAATGTTCGCAACATCGGACAAAGCGAAGCCCGACACAGAAAGTATAAGAGGCTTAAACTTGGCGGCGGTCAGGCATACGACCGTTCAAATGACTAGACTGCCGTGGTAGCTAATACTACTAGGATATATATATATACATATAAAGGGCATAATCTGCTGTACCTAACCTGGACTGACGGAGGCCGTGTATATATGTACATTTAAATAAGAAATAAGTGTATTATAAATATGTGTAAATACAGACATTGGACTTAGTACTACAGACTGACTGACAATTGACAGACCCGACCTCTCGTCAGAAAGGGCGCTACACATGGAAAGGACAGTAACTTTCATTCAAAAGAAATATCTGGTCATGAGCCCCAGCTGGGGCTCGACACCAAGAGAGACAGATTGACTGACCGTCAGTTGTAACATGACATTGACCTTGAAATGCGTGATAATGTGGGATGTTTCCACACATTCATACACCCTGAAATTTCAGTCAGTTTACGGTAGGCCTTCAACTCTCACGGCTTCCTTGATAAGTCGGATTGGTATGGGTATTAACTGTAAAACGTGTACTATATTGTCACGTATTGGGTGTATAACGCGACAAGTAACTTCACGCCGTGCTGAAAATAGCGTATTTTATTTCACATTCGCGCTTACAATCACACAATTTACAGATTCACAACTACTGCTATCAGCAGTATTACAAATATTAGCCTGCAAATGCTAGACTACAACTGACTGTTGACTGCCTGACTAACTCGTAACTCTCCGCTGGCTAGAGTCCAACTCAACTTCGTAGGCTACTGCCTAGAGAACGCACTTCGGCGACTGATACACTTAACTGTCTTCGGTGGCTCTGCAGTTCCCTTATAAACCCTCAGCCGCACAACGGGAAAACAGTTATGTAATAGGCACCACTGTTGTCTGACGCCGTCAGACGAGGGTGAGTGGGCCCCTTTCCAGACCCATTACTTCTCAGAAAACCTGGGAGAGCCGAGAATCGAACCCGGACTTCTGGAACTGTAGCCAGGAACTGTGACCACTAGACCACAGGGGATGTCAATATGCCACAATATTTTCACTACGTTATACCGGTCTGAGTGCAACAATGCTCGGAATTTTGATTATCCATTACGTTTCAAATGCATACGTATGCCTTATAATCTTTGTAATAGAGTAGCATTCATGACATGCGTACGGCAAAGGTTATCATTTATCGGATTGTATGTACCCTTTGCCCCACTCTAAGATTCAGGTTTATTTACATGCAATTTTGTGAGTGTGCGTGCGTGTCTGTGTGTGAATCATATAGCACTGCGTAAATAATCAATATTTTGTCTGAATCTTGTGGACACAGAGAAGCGTATATGAAAAATATAGGCCCCCTTTCCCAAGTATACAGACATTGCCATTCTCATTTGCAATAATTTCTTCTAACTATTGAAAACTGACTGGATCCAGATTCTGTTAGGTAATGACAACTCGTTATTTACGTATTTGCTGAGACAATTTTAATTTAATGTTAGACCAGCCTCCAGAGAGTTTGTTATATGATGAACCAAAATTCTGACAAGACTTTATAACGTGTGGTGTGAGTGTGACAGCTTTAAATTTGAAAGACATTATGAATCTCACATTAAAAAACGAACATTTCAAAATGCCAGCATTGGTGTGAATTGCTACGTGTCAGTTTTCTATGGGGGATGTAATTTTATAACAATCATTGGGCCTCTTAATTTGTGTGTCATGTAGGGAAGTCAGTTTTAGCAGGATTCATAAGGACTACATTGTAATGTGACTTCCAATCAGCGGTTCAAATTTAATGTGGAATATAGATCATACATTTGGCAGGAGTTACTCTACCATGAGGTCCGTTATATTACCTTCTCATTATATTCAAGTACAGTCAGTCCCTGCTCATTTGGCAGGTTGTTTTTCTGGTACCTGGTGCAGAGCAAGGACTTAACCAAACCAGAATACTACTTTCCATAACTGAAGTGTTATAATTTAAACAATCCCTGCCTAGTATATAAACCAGCATTTTTATTAGAACTGTCACTAAAACTACCACTTTTCATGATTCTGTCATAACACAAAGCCACAAATGATTGCATTTATTTTATATCACTGTAGTATAGTATAGAGCATGACACAGCCCACAGCCAGTGAAATTATGGTTACTGTCAGTTTAAACCTTTGACATTGCTAACAAAGAGCACTGGCGACCAAATACTGGTGTTGTATATACAGAGTGGTGGCAACATGTTGGGACTGACTGCGTTGTATCTTATTAAAGATGTTGCACCTGTTAGCAGTACTATCATATTGTATGATGTCAGTCTTTGAATGCCAGATTAGTTCCTTAAATTAGGCCATGACCACTTCCTTCCGGATCTGTTCCAATTTGTAATTCACTGCCATCCAATCATTTGATACTACATAGTCTGAGTTACTGAGAATGTTGGTAGACTGCTGCCAGTCTTTGCATGTTCAAAATTTATAACTTTATTGGCCTCTTTCGGGGGCACGGAGTAGTGTAGTTGGTTGAGGCACCATGCTACAGGCTGGGAGGTTGTGGGTTTCATTCCTGATCAGATTATTGGATATTTCAGTTGACCTAATCCTAGCCACACTATGGCCCTGGGGTCGATTCATCCTCTCACAGAAATGAATACAAGGAGTCTTCCTGGGGTAAAGTGTGGCGAGCGCATAAGGCTGACAAATTATGTAATTTAAATGTAGCAGAAGAGCATCAGTAATCTAATTATTCGTGCATTCCTTTGGCTTCTACTTCCAGAAAAGCATCGTGACTTCTCTCTTTTCTAGTGACTAAGGCTGTATCATACAGCAAGGGGTGATGTGTGACAGCAAGAATAGGGCAGGTTATAGCTGACCAATGTATTTTTTTTTAATTCTTTTACCATTCCAGTAACATAGTGAACAAAAATGAAGACTGTACTTTCAAGCAGGTATAAAATTCTGTTCCTCTCAGTTTGTTGTATGGACTATTACATCTGGTGCATAAATAAGGAAATGATGCAACTATAGCTGGTATTTTGTTTCAAACCTCTTGCTCTCATGGGTCCTTGGCATTGTATTAGCAATTTTATACTATTTCCTGGCTTCTTTGAAACACTGATGATTTCTTCAGATGTACAAAAATGAATATCCCATTGAGTGTTTTGACAAAGTTATAAAAATTAATGGGGCTCAAAATCATGACATGTAGTTATATTCTATTGTTAGCTCTCTCTGCTTTCACAGCAGTTGTGCCAGAGCAACGACTGCTGCAGTTCAAAGGACTTTATCTCAGTACAACAATTCTGGGAGACAATCTGAGAAGGTGTTTTCATTTCCTGAACTTACAGAAAGAGTGTGAAACAAATCATAGTGTTACATGTAGCATGTTTAAAAAATGTAATTTCACATAGAGTGATCCATGTTGATATGTCACTTCTACAACAGTTGACAGTATTCAATGAAATTTTTGTACAAGAATATCCGTCTTGTTTCCATATCGCTTTTAACATTTTGTGGAGTTCTGTCTTTATATGATACCTGCAGCTAATAAGTAAATGTCATGATATAATAATTGAGCAAGCCAGGATATCTCAATCAGTATATCAACCAGGGTGCAGTGTGGACCACCAAGGAACTAGTTCATTTCTGAACAGGCACATGAAATTTCTCTCTTTGTAGGATCAAAACTGGCTCTGAGCTCATCCAGCCTCCATTCACTTCCATATAGTATTGAGGTTAGGAATGCATGGAGCTGTACCTCGACTCCCCTTTGAAGGAAACTTTACCTTTATGTAACAGTTTAGCTGTTTTCTTGAACACCACATGGCATCGGATTTTACTTGTAAATGTGAATGAGTTCTTTTACAGGTTTGGTGTGGCATGCAGCCAGGCATCGTGCAGGTCCCAGTGTTTGTATACCCATCGCCTGTCACCTTCTTTCTTGAAGATCAGAGCACTCACAAGCAGGTCCTCACACTCTACAATCCATATGACTTTCCAATCAGATTCAGAGGTGAGCACTATACCTATTGACAGTATTACATGATGTAGAATGGTTTATTTGGAAAGAAATAATTTCATCTGCTCCCAACAGGCGCCACAGAGAAGACTTGCTCTTAACATCAGTGGCAACACAGCTGTCCATGTTAATGACCATAAGGGCTGTTAACTTCATCTGTCCCTACTTCATATTGGGAATACATTGTCAGAGACTAAGCTGACTGTTCAGTCATGTCTTCTGTGATCTGGTGCCATGTAGTCCAGTAGATATTTACCAGTGTTCTGGAGGAAACCTGCCACCTTGATCTTCAAGGTAGAAGAGTTTGTAAATATCTTCCAGACTTCATGTTATTATGTCCCAGAAGAGTGTAATGTGCATATTGCTATGCAAACCTCCAGTTTCAAATTTCAGTTCTGTGTACGGCACCAAACAAGTACACAGTTGTGGACCCTGAAGGCTCCATCAGGCCCAAGTTTTGTATTGACATTGTTGTCAGACACACCGCCATCTCGGCAGCCAACTGCAACATTACTGACAAGTTCAGGATACATTTGCAGAACCACACAACCAAGCAGGTGAGTCATATGCATTGCCTGGCTAGCCACTTTGCAAGCTTTATGGACCTGAGGTTGCTCGATGGAGTTTATGTTCAGGGGTTAACTGTCATGCTCTCAAAGTTCACTAGGCATAGCTGCATGCAGAGAAGTTCATATTCACTGAATCTCTGGTGAATGACTTTCCTTACTGGGGAGGTGAGGGGGTTGCAAAATTACACGGTGCAGTCACGTAGTTTCAAATAGGCCAGTCAACACAACGGCAGTGATAATATTCAATAAGGCAAAATAGATGCTGTCGTATCAGCATTTGTTTATTTGACCAGTCCTTATTGTGATATGTTTCCACCATTCTTTTTAGGTCATCCTCAGGCAATATAGCTAAGTCCATGAACTGTGTCAAAGCATTAAATATGGATCCATATATTAATAGGGATTATATTTTTAGATTTTTTATTTATGTAATTAAAATTATAAGTTGCGATTAGAAAGATCAAAAAGTTAAAAAAATTAAAATTGTTATAAATATTAAAACAAGTTATGAGGCAGCTAATTATTAATCTGCTCTGTTTCGTTATGATTGAGATGGCTGAACCTGCTAGTGCTGGGGTCCTTCTCAATATTTTAAAATTTTGTTTGATTTACACTCTTCTTGGTGCTGTGTAAGGTCTATCCTCAGTATTCTTATTGCTGTGTAGTTTATAAACTGAATTTATGTCTCCATAACAACACATACTTTCTAACCTATGCTGTCCCTTTCAAGGTAGCCTCCTTGGAGCTCTATACAATGATCCCAGTGATCACATCACTGTTTGAAGCATTTCCTGAAGTCAGTTATTTGAAACTTGGCATGTGCATCCTGCAATTTTGCTTGAATCATGGTGACATCACTGAATCTTTTTCCCTATAGCACCATCTTGGATTTTGTGAAATGAAGTTGCGCATCACTAAATCTGGGAGGATGTGGAACAACACAGTCATGTTACTTTTAGCAAGAAATTCACACACACAGTCAAAGCAGAGTGAGCAGATGCGTAGTCATAGTGGAGAAACCAGGCCACTAAATTCCAATTTTCAGGTCCATTTTGCTGCACACTTTCCTACAGACACTGTAAGGTGTCATTGTAGTAATGGTGGTTTACAGTTTGTCCCTTTGGAGCAAATCCATAATGCACAACTCTTGAGTGTAGTAGAAAGCAATGAGTGCGCACTCTACATTTGAGTGGACTTGTCTTTTTAGGGGATGGAGATAATGGATTCTTCCACTGAAGTGACTGTTGCTTGGTTTCTAGTTTGTACCCATAAACCCATATCTCATCACCTGTGATTATCTTCAGAAGGAATTCTGAGTCTCTTTCATGCCTCCCTTGAAGGTTCTTGCACATGCTAACATGATTCTCCTGCTGTTCCCCACTTAGCAGGCAGGGCACAGATTTGGTAGCAGTCTGATGGGTGTTCAGATTGTCTTTCAAAATGCTCTGAACTGACCAAAATGAAATTCCCAGTGTGTTAGCAACTTCTCAGATAGTGATTCAACAGAAGCCAGACCCCTTTTGAAGTTGGAAGATGTCTTAGAAGCTTGTGTTCTTCCAATTTTCTGCTCTCCAAAACATACATTCAACACTTAAAAGGTTTCCTGCCATTTTTTTTTTCCAGTTTAAAGCAGAATCTGATGCAGACACACTGTTGTTTCAAGTCTGCCACTTTGTGGGTGGGCAAAAATTGCAAACAGAGCAACACTGTGTTGTGCTTAACAATAAATTACTCAACAGGGACACATGCTACAACATTTTTTCAACCAGGAAATGACTCAGCAAACTCTACTCTCTCTCTACCTAGCAGAAGTTTGTGCTAGCAGTAATAGTGTCATGTTTTGGTTACTCCAGAAATTATTTGATCACATATTGTACATCAGGAACCTGTTCATTTTATAAGACTTAATGTATACAATTATGATCAAAAATTTGTATTCATACATGGTTAAAGAATTAGAATACACCATTAGGATGGGCCAGGAAAACTGGGTGGGCTGGAAATTAAATGGGACACATCGGCTGCTGGTCTGTGTTAATCATGTAAATCAGTTGGATGATAACACAAATGCCATAAAGAAACACATGGAACCTCTAATTGACACTAGTAAGGAGGTTAGTCTAGAAGTAAACTCAGAGAAAACTGAGTATATGTTTGATGTCTCATCACCAGAATGCAGGGCAAAATCATAGCATAAAGACAGGTAATGGATCCTTTGGAAATGTGCACAGTTCAGATATTTGGGAACAAGAGTTCAAATCAAAATTTGCATTCAAGAGTGGATTGAATTCAGGCAATTTTTGCTACCATTCAATTCAGAACCTTTTGCATTTTCTTCTGCTATCTAAAAATGTAAAAATTAAAATATATGAGTAAGTAAAAGTAAAGCTATCCCTATAACAGGCCGTGAAGGCCCATAGGATTGTGATACGTTGAGGGTCCCACATTATCTAGACAGTCGGCTCAAAGATGGTGGTAAGATTGTCAGCCTTATTCACTGGCCACGCTTTACTCCCCAGGAAACAATACTGTAATTTTGCATGTAGTTTTGTGTGGGTGTGAAACTTGGTAACTGATACTGTGGAAAGAACTTGGCTGAATTTGACAACAGTATGATGGGAATGATGTTTGGACTGAAGGAGGATGAAATAGTAGGAGACTGGAGAAACAGCATAATGAGGGACCTCATAAGTTCTACAGTTATAATTAGAATAATCAAATCAAGGGGATGAGATGGGCAGGGTATGTAACACACACGAGGGCGAAGATGAATGGATGTGGGGCTTTGGTGGGAAAGCAAGAAGCAAAGAGACAACTGGGAAGATCTAGACATAGGTGGGAGGGTAAACTAAAAATGGATCTTTGAGAAATAGAGTGGGGTGGTATGGACTGGATAACTCTGGCTCAGAATAGGGGGCAGTGGACAGCTGCTGTGTACTCTGTAATGAACCTTCAGCTTCTACAAAATTTAGGGAAATTGTTGAGTAGCTGAGCAGCTGGCAGCTTCTCAAGGAGGACACAGATCCATGGAGTTAGTTAAGCAATTAAAGAAACTGTTACTATACAAATTAATTCATCCACTTGATAATATCAAATTCATTTCTGAAACAGTTAACAGCATATAAAATAAACATTGACAGAACCACAAACCATGGTGAAAGTAACCATGATGCCCTAAGCAGCATACCTTCAGTGAATGTTTAATATGTAACATCACTCACCAAACATTATGGATTGTGGTTGTGCAGTAGATGTTTCCAGCAGAAAAAAGGAACTTGAATTCTGATCATTGTTTGAACCACAGTCACACTAAATGGAAGAACCAGATCTGGGAGACTCAAAATTTCTTGCACTGAATGTGAGTTGTTGCCCACGTCAGGATTCACTGGCTGGGATCAGAAAATGCATTCACTAGATGTGGATGTCACTAAACCAGGACTTCTCTGTAACATAATATGAAAGGAGCATTATGACATTGTAAATTGAGTTTCCTGTATGACATACTATAAAGCAAAATGAACTTAGTTGGAGATTGAGGTTGTAACCATTGTCAGGAATAAAAAAAATATGAAAATCAGGTAGCAAGACATATTTTGGCTGCCAGAGAACAGTGGGTTACAATTTTGTGTTGCGTTGTTATGGCCTTCATCTCCACTCAGCATTGAGGATTAATTTCTTTTTGTTGTGGTGTTTGGCCCAAACTCACACAGGCCAGGCATAAGATAATGGAGAAGAAATCAAATTTGAAATAGAGGTTAATTGTAATGACCATTTATTTTGATCTTAACATCTTTGGGTGCAGTTCACCATTTCCTGTATGCAGCATGTGACCAAGTGAAATTGCCAGAACTCCAAAATTTACCTGAACACAGGGTGGGTTATCAGTTACCAGCCAGAATTTTTCAGTTGCCACTGTTAGACAGGCCACCATATTTTTTGACCCTTGAACACTGTATTATTAAGTGTTAACATTCCTGTGATGTTTCAATTAATGTAATATAATAGTTATTCCATTGGAATTTTTTTCACAATTTTCTGTACTAAGCTGGGTATCTGCATGTAAATTGGTTACTCAGTTAACTTTGAAATTTACCTCCATGTTGTTTGCCACATTACCACTGTCAGCTGTGGAAGTTTAGAATTGGCTTTGCAGTTGATAGGAAAGCAAGATATAGCTGCAACTCTGCTACCAGGGAAACAGAGTGGCCCAGCAGCAGATCATGAAGAGTTCCAGAGGTTGCCTCCCAAACTGGATCTGTCTGCAACTGGCGGTGTGCAGCAGCAGTTTGGTGTTATGCGTGACTATAGGCAAGGTATGCACACACTGCTGATATAACAGTATAGTGTGAATTGTCCATTGTGAATTACTTATTGTGTGTTGTCTGTGCAGGTCGCATACAGACACCGAACTACATAGTGGTTGTGGCTGCAGTCGTGTGCATCGTGGCTCTGTTACTGCCCACACAAGGAGACCAGGACACAAGATTTCCCACATACCTGCACCTCACATCTCACCTCAAACTCGTGTTTGCGTATGTGTTAGGTGAGTAGCAAACAGAGCGTGAAGTCATGTCCACTTCTCAGGTTCACTGATCTGAACCAATTATCATATAGGCTCTTACTGCCTCAAGCTGATTTAAAAATATTCCCACACTTAACATGTTACTGAAGTAAGGATTTTATCTGGTATGTATGGAACTGATTGAATATGCATTATTAGTATTACACCACCAAATCTCAAGGCTTATGTATATCTTCCTGCTGTTATCAGAATCAGGTTAAACTGATTTCCATGCTTTGGTTATTTTTCTCTTTCCTGTAGTAAAATAAATACGTGGTGCAATCCAAAAGTTCCCGAAATATATTAATAAAAACTATTGCATCTTACCTAGANCTAGATCTTATTCTGAACCATCACCTTCAAAGTAGTCCCCTTGGGAGCGCATACACCGATCCCAGCGTTTCTGCCACTTTTCAAATGCATCCTGGAAGTCTTTCTTTGTTAGGGCATTTAGTACCGTCTGTGTTTCTGCTTGAATTTTCTCAACTGTATCAAATCTTCTCCCCTTCAACTTGATTTTCATCTTGGGGAAGAGAAAGAAGTTGCATGGAGCTAAGTCTGGTGAGTACAGTGGGTGGGGAACAACTGCCATCTTGTTTTTAGCCAAAAATTCCTGCACAGTGTAAGCCGTATGCCATCGTGCATTGTCATGGTGGAGTACCCAGTCGTTCGTGCGCCATTTCTCTGGACGTTTTCTCCTCATTTTCTCCCTCAAACACCTTAGAACATCACGATAGAACTCTTTATTGGCTGTCTGACCAGGAGGGACGAACTCCTTATGAACAGTCCCATCAATACGAGTATCAAAAATACAGATCAACGTGGACTTAATGTTGCTCTTGTTTTTTTTGGCCGAGGTGAAGAAGGGCTCTTCCATTGCAGAGATTGCTGCTTGCTTTCAGGGTCGTAGCCATAAACCCAACTTTCGTCACCAGTGACAACCTTCGAAAGAAAGTTTGGATCCTCTTGAAGCTGTTGCTGAAGTTCCCTGCAGACTTCCAAGCGATGCTGCTTCTGTTCATTTTGCAGCAGTCGTGGCACAAACTTCGCTGCAATCCACCTCATGTTCAGTTCCTCTGACAAAATTTGTTGACATGTACCATAATTTAGTCCCAAGGTGTTACAGAGGTCTTGGATGGTCAGTCTACGATCTTGCAGAATCAGATCCCTAACTTTCGCGACATTTTCTGGTGTTTTGCCCGTTGACGGCCGTCCCGAACGATCGTCATCATCAGTCAATGTTCGGCCATTTTTAAGACGCTTATACCAGTTGTAAGTTTGTGTCTGGCCTAAACTGTTTTCACCAAAAGCTTGCTTCAACATTTGGTGCATTTCTGCAGCGGTTTTCCCAAGTTTGAAACAAAACTTTATACAGACACGCTGCTCTCTCAGGTCAGCCATAGCAAAACTACAAACTCATGGAAAAACAACAATAAACCCAACCACTCAACTTGACGCCGCTTGCCACACTGATTCAAGAAGGATGTATGAGGAGACACCTAGCAGTATTTTGATGTACTCATAACCATTTGCGCGCAAAATTCAAATTTCAGAAACTTTTGGATTGCCCCACGTAAATAACCATTCATGCTTGGCCAGTGAAACCTTCTGTAGTCCTAGTACCATATATACCAAAATGGAACATGGGGCTTCTTCCCTGTTTTCAGAGTTAACAATAAATTTGGGAAGATCTAATTGCCTACTTTCCTTTCATATGATATGAACCACTTAGAAAATGAAAACATTTGGGGTGGTGGGGTTTCCACAGACACATACGTACAAATAAGCAGCAAGATGATTTGATGATCCTCCCTGATACAACATGGACTACATAGAAAATGAAAAAGTTATGGATGGGGGGGACAGCAAAACAATCTCATGAGCCTCCTGACAAAAATTAGGGGAGGACTCAGGCAGACAGACAGAGTTGGATACACAGACAGCAAAGTGATCTCATGACCCTCCTTTTATTTTTTCAAAATCAGGAAAATAGACAAAAACATGAAGGGTTATGTTGGATTTGTGAAATTCATATTTAATGAATCTCTGGGTAAATGCCCTTGCTTAACAATAAATCAAGGTTTTCATTGAATGGAGCTGTGGAAAATACAGAAAGAAACTACTGACTTTTTACAAGATTTTAATTTTATATAATTATGGTAATGTAATTTTTATATGTACTTCCCTGTGGGCTAATACATTAATGTGATGGGGAGGTTTGTATGCCCTGATCACCTGGAGAGGTATGCTGCCTGGGGCATAAGCTGCTAATAAGATTACTCGTGCTAGAGATGTTCAAGGTTATGGGCCACACTAAAGGTAGCCCTTAATCCTGCAGGTTCAGAATTGAGTGTGAGGCTAGCAACCTCACTGTGGAAAACAGTGCATTTAAAATAATCTAACAGTGGATGTCAGTTACATTATTTATGAATATTTGTTATAAAGGAGGCCAAGGTTGTTAGGGAACCATACAGCCGAGGAGTAAGGAAGTGATTTCTTTGCCTAAGTAGTCAAGGAGACTGTTTCATTACAAAGAAACACAGTTACATAATCAGTAATATCCAATTAATTTCTAAAATAATTAACAACATATGAACCATCCTCAGTGGGGAATCAAAGCGACCATGACACCACAAACACCAGGTCATCAGTGCATGTTCAGTGTGTGACAGCACTATTTCTGATAAAGAGGAAACATAAATGTTGATTGTTTCACCCACATTTATTCTAAATTTGGGTTCTGATTCTGGGCAGTTGAAAAATTCTTAATCATTTAGTGTTGTGTCCTGTTTGTAGTGTTTAGAGATAAAAATGGAGAGATTTTGTTATGTCACTCACAACATGTCATGATTGAAGTAATAAAAACTTTTGATTGTCTCAGAAAAACATGTACATTTTTATTTGAAAATTCCATATACTAAATGGTGATTATTTGTTAAATTAAAGTTCACTGAATATTGGAAAATAATACATTGTTCATATCAGGCTTCAGCTTGAACCAGAAATAATATTAATGAAGTATGTGACCTCACTAAAAAAGTAAACATGAAACCAAGATATATATTTTTTTCTGATCTGTTATATGTACTGAAGTTTGCATGTTGTCATATTGTTACTTTGACAGTCAGGAGCCCTGGGCTACCACAGTTTGGCCAGAATGTCAATTAAGAAAGCTGTGGACTGAAAGTGGTAATCCCTCATGAAGACATCACTTCTGACAACTTCTTGGTGTATCAACTACATTGAGATTCTGTGTTTCTGTAATGAAGTTTTCCCTTGCTGTTAAAATGGCAGCTCATGTTGAGAAAGAAGGTGTTAATGTGAACAATAGAAAACTTTGCAAAGCAAATAATTTTTTACAAAGCCTAATGTGTGATGCCATTGAAACTCTAATGCATTTTGGTATGGAGTTGCAGCCTCCAGGTACACGTCACCATGTAGTCTGATACTAGTTCACTAGCATTTCAGATGAACACGCTGTCTTCATGTTCACGATCAAAGAATAATCTGTGCAAGCAAGTACCAAGCAGAATCATCTTATTACACTATTGATGACACAGGTGCAATATCTGTAATCATAAAAATCATCAGGCAATGAAATGATGCAAGTGACTGCAGTTCTGATAGTGTAAGTTTTGTGGCATTGCTTGATATTCTGGGTTGTGATAACCAACATTTCTGAGGATCATTCTGAGTCCATTATCAGGTTCAAAAGAATTAGGATGAGAATGTGGTTAGGTTATATAGGAAGGTTAAGTGAACTGGGAGGACATATTCTCCCTGAATAGGTTATGGAAATGGCACTCCCACAAGGAACAGAAGAAGGTGCCTCCAAAGACAAGATAGTAATTTCCTCCCAAAATGACACTCACCTGAGCACTCAGGAGAATAGTTTTTCCCTGTTTTCCTTCTGTAGTGGCTCTCTAAAGGTCATCTTTTTTCATAATTCCATGTCTGTCCTGCAACTATAATGCTACAGTTCCTAAAGGTAAGGTAAAGGGTAAATTTGTCCTTGTGCTTAACTAATTAAGCACTATGCCATAAAGGCGTATGGGGGAGTGGATGTACGTTGTGCGTTCAAGTTCTAAGGTCCCCGATTTTTTTTTTCTCACGCAATAATCATACAAAAAATTTGAAACTTCTGTCACTTTTCAACGTAATCTCCCTGCAGCCGTACACATTTTTCTCAATGTGGACGCCATGATTCCATGGCCGCTGCGAACGCTTCTGTAGGAGTCTGTTTTGACCACTGGAAAATTGCTGATGCAATAGCGGATTGAAAAACGGCATCCATGTCTCATCCATTGTCACAGTTGATGAAAAGAAAGCCCCATTCATGCCTTCATCACGTGTCAACATCGCCTGGCAAATTGCCATGCGTGCAGCCTTGTGGTCATCCGCCAGAATTTGTGGCACCCACCTGGAGGACACTTTCCGCATTCGCAGGTCTTCATGCAGGATTTTGTGCACAGGTCCCAAGGAAATGCCAACTTTGGAGGCGATGTTTTCCACACTCAATCGGCGATCCTCCAAAACAACTTTCTCAACTTGCTCGACCATGTTGTCAGACCAGCTGGTGCGAGGCCGAGGTTGTTTTGGTTCATTGTCACACGACGTTCGGCCTTCTTTGAACTGTCGCGCCCATGAACGCACATTTTTCACATTCATGACACCATCACCACACGTCTCACTCAACTGGCGATGAATTTCATTGGGTGTCGCACCACGCAAGTGGAGAAAACGAATGATTACTCGCTGTTCTTGTAACGAAAACGTCACCATTTTAAGTATCAGAAACACTCCTCACTCTCGCCGCTACCACTAGAGTTCTGTGTGCCGTAGAGTGCTGCCATCTCTGTCACGCATTCACAAAGAGTGAACACATATTTTAAACTAAACCGCATGTGTCTATCTGCTCCCAGTCCTGAGAAAAAAAATCGGAGACCTTAGAACTTGAACGCCCCTCGTATAGATCCACATTTTCTTGACCTCACCGCTAGCTGGATGTGAGTGGTCAGCTTCACTTCCTGGCCGCTTTACCCGTGGGGAAAGAACCCCCAGTACCCACCGGATAGGAGGTTGGGTGAACCCCAGAGCTGGTCTGAACGATATGGAGAAGAGAAAATTCTTGACACTGCCAGGACTCGAACTCCAACCCCTTCGTTGTCCAGCCCATAGCCAGTTGCTATACCAACTATGCAATCCCACCTCCACAGTTCCTAAGGGGGGATTTTATTCTCATGTTTTCTGATTACTGTTTCTGTTGGCCTGGACTGTGCTTCATGTTCTGTCACCCTCCTGTGGATGTGAGTGGCCATGACCACTTTCCATGCAACCTGACTATATATCCTAACCCATCCTCACCCTACACACATCACCTCTGAAGATGTGTTAGCGTGTTCAGTCCCAGCCTTCAACTTCATTGCTTCTCTCAGAAAATTTTCCACACCCTTCCATGTATACCTTTGACCTGTGTACTCTTTCAATTTAAAATTCAGTATCCTTATCTTCCTGTTCAGATCTTATAAATGTCTCACTTCTTGTTCGTGGAGTTCTTGCACCTCCTCCCAACTCCTTATTGCTCTCTGGATCTGCTTGTGATTGTCATTTTTTTCAATCATTTGCTTCATCTAGTCAAATTTGAGCCCAAGGGTTTCCATTTCTTGTTTGATTCCATTAATTTAATTTCTGTGTTACTCCATAAATCTTGAGATATCATTGCTTCCCTCCAAAGGCTTCCTCACATTATCCAGAAATGCTATTGATTTGCACCAAATGCATTTGTGGGCCCAAATTCAACTCCGTCCTCTGTGTTATCAGTAGAGCAAAATAAAACATTATGATTACTACTGAATAATGCTGTGCTCTAATCCTGCAGGGTTGGTCACAATGGTTATCCTGAGACCATCTTAACAGCAAGTAGGAGAGTGAAATACTTCCATTACTGGAACATCTACAAGACACGTAATGTGGCAATTCCGTCTCTTTGAGATATATTTAAGAAAAAGGTCACATGTTCATGTTGTAAGAGACATACAATAAAGTGGATAAGTCAGTAAACATATGTAATAAACATTGGGCACGTTGTGAATCTAGACTTTGATACCGTACTAGCACAACATTATGCACCAGAAGATGCAATTTTGCTTTAGTTACTGCATTTTCATTTCATTAGCCTTCTCTTGCTCCAGTCACGATTGATCTTTGCACTGATGCTGCCACAGTCCAGTCACCAGACATAAGATTGCCTTCTTCAAGGTACCATGTTGGATACAGGACAGCAGAAGAGCACTTGCAATTATTTGTTCAGTCTGCTGTGATTCTGAACAATTTTACATTTGAAAATTACTGTTTCTTCAATGTGATGCCTTGTAGTTTGATAGAGTGTCCCATCATTTTGGAGGAACCAGCTGTTTGCATGTTCAGGTTAAAGGAGTAAGCCACATGTGAGAAGTTAGGTGCACACATAGGGAATGGAGGACAGGAAGCAGGACCACAGTAGAGTTAATGGGAGATGGTGCCCCTGAAAATGACAAAAATAATTCTGAGGTGAGGAAAGATGAGAATAGTTCTGAGGGAAAAGAGCTGAGAGGATTTCCAAAGAGGAAGTGCAGAAGGGATGATTGGCTGGTACATGGTTCTCTGAGGAGTGTCAAGACAGGACAGTGTTTCCCTGTAGGTCATCTCACAGTGTCCTGTCAAAAGGCAGTGTATCTAAATGCAGAAGGGCCTGTTCATTGCCAACTGCCAACCTTAGCTACAAGAAAACAGTGGAAGGGAAGGAGGCCCTTAAGAGGGGAGTTATCAAGGGATCAGTCTGGAGAACCACCCTACAAGGTGTATCCACCAAGGAAGGTCTTCTGCACTCCTTCAGCAGCTAGGGAAGAGGCTTCTGTGTGTTGCTCAGGCAGAAGCCATCTTTCTTGTTCATGTTACTGGGGCAGAGCTTAATCTCTGTGGCCTCCCTAATGACATGATCCTTATGCCTGGAATTTGTTACAAGAATGCTTATGTTATGGAGTAGGACACAGTGGTTAATGAAAGTTAATGGAGTGTTTCACCATGACTGACTTATCCAGACAATATAAAGATGTGTATGTCTGTGGTGCTTCTCAGCAGTGGTCTAAGTGGGTCAGTCTGTCTAGTATATAGTTGACGACACTTGCAGGTGATGGTGCACATGCCTGGAATGTGCAGTCCCAGGTCAGATGGATTGAGAGGCCAATAAATATGCTGGTTGATATAGCTGTTCTGTCTGGAAGTGACCTTGAACAACTCCAATTCATTATGCAAACTTTCCTGGTCAGAAAGGATTTCTTCAAATTTCAAAGCAAGGCATGCTTGGTGGGTGAGTGGTGATGGAAGATGGAGTTTGGATAGATGGTGTTGTTGACGGGTACAGCCTATGATCCAATGAATCTTCAGGTCTCTTGTAAATGTCGATGTCGGGGAAAGAAAGATGTCCATCTCTTCCCATCTCCATAGTGAATTTATGTTGTAGTGTACAATATTCAAATGGAAGCTCTTCAGCTCCTCTGGTTCACAGAGGCAGATTATGAAGTAATTGTCCACATAACAGAACCAGCAGAGGGGCTTAATGGGTTGCCCTGTCATCTGTGAAGAAACAGGAAAAAGTTGTGAACCTGTGCCCACTCTATTGTAAGTCTGTAGACCTGGCTGCTGAAACAGAAGAAGGAAGAAATCAGAACATGCCTGAAAACTCTGGAGATATCCTCATCAAAGTATCAACCTGAGAGGTTTAAGGTCTCCAATCCTCATCAAAGTATCAACCTGAGAGGTTTAAGGTCTCCAATCCTCATCAAAGTATCAACCTGAGAGGTTTAAGGTCTCCATAATTGGCACCCTGGTGTAGAACAACACATCAAAGCTGCTGCAATAAACCGAACTAAACATTGTCACATCCCGAAAGACAGTCATGCTCAGTTACTGCCATGAGAACCTCAGATATCACAATTTTACAGTTATGAGGTGTGACTAGGAGAGTTTCAGGTTTTCAAGAAAGAACACCTGATACGAGCTCTTTCCTTATATTCCAATATTTTGTGGTTTTGCAATGCAAAAAGATCAGTTCAGAAATGCTCCTGTTTGAGTCTGTTCTCCAGTAACTTTTATATTTTTCCATGCCATTCTTGTTTCTAGTTATATCATATGTTCTAACCAGTGATTACTTGGTTTTCTCATAGATTTTATCCCGTTTGCTTTAAAGTTCATGATTTTTTTAAGTGACAATCCAGCATCAATAGCTTTGGCTTTTTTTTTTAATGAGGATGTATGTGGTGCCTGATAAGAAAAGCATTACTCTTTCCAAAGTTATAAATGACAATTTAAGTGCAACATTTGGAGCTTCTGTGGTGAATAAATTAACTGAAATCCTCTCCGGCAAGCAACCATGCTCATTTTACAGGAAAAAATTTGACACTTTTGCTGACTGCCTCCATCATCAGGATCAGTACTAAGATTTTAGAGTCAAGTTGAAGCAGTTCTGACAAATCAATGTATTGGATTATTTAAACAAAAAGAAATGAATTACAACTTTCAGATGTCACCTTTGCATTTTACTGAAGAGTTCTGCCAAGAGGTAGCTGTTTTTTACCACTTCAGCCCTTGTGCTCTAAGGATTATTGAGTTTTGGTTCTATCTTGTAGGCTTATGTCAGGGGATTGAAAATAAATTGTAGTGCCAGAAGCTGAAAGATCATTATTGAGTGAAGTAAATAAAGGATCAGGTTAAAAGTCCATAGCTGAAACAAAATATTAGCTGACTGGGCTTCACATAAGTATACAATGGACATTTCCCTCAAGTCATATTTGTCTTAATCAGTACATGAAAATAAGTTTCATTCCAGTTCATAGTACTATTTGGGGAGCAAAGAATCTACTGCATATAATAAATGTAGGTAATAATTTATACAGTGAGGTATAGCACAATAATGAATGTGCAAATTACTTGTACTTCCTTTCTCACTGATGACTCAGAGAAGATGGACTGAAATGGCAATAATGCAGGGAAGACATACTCCATCAGACTTTTGAAAGTTAGAAACATGTCAATTGGAAACTGGGGCCTGGATATCTCAGTATAGTGACTAGGCCATGGGCTGGATGACCAGTAGTCTGGGTTCAGTTCCCAGCAATAGTAGAGATCTTTCCCCTTTCCATATCATCTAAGATTAAGAATTAACAGAACCATATTTCCACTTCCCCTTATGTGTATATCCATGATAACTTCTTTTACCTGTATTGGAAAAATTACTTCAATACTCCATCTTACTTCAGTCAGTTAAGTTACATAGGGATTTTATAATCGTTTGATTCCTAGTTGATATTTTTCCAGTAAGTTTGAAATTCTAGATGCACAATCATATTTTGTAGGTTATGCTTCTGCAAAATGTAGTGCTATATCATCCGAGAGTTTTCTCACTTATCGTGCATTCAACTCTTCTGCCTGGGTGGTTGAATAATGTGCAGGAAGTTATTAGACAGTTGCACTGTACATTTGGGATAGTTCACATATACCAAGTATCAAACTCTTTTATCCAAGACCACTTCTATATTCTTCTGACTTCATTCATTTCTTATTATCAGTAAAGATGCTGATGCAGTATGTGCTGTCTGCATAAGATGAAGGCAAGAGGTTCTGCCAAACTACATGGCAACACATCTGAGAAGACAGTAACCTTCATTGATGTAGGAGGCTTCTTCAGCAGTGCTCACCAACTTGCTCATCTGTAGTCATACTTTCATTTGTTTCTTTCATCATCCAGGCAGGTGCTGTAAATCAACTCACAGTACTGCTCAATGTCCAGGTACTCCACTCAGGAACTCCCATTTCTCAAGATTCACTGGGGGAACTGTAGATGCTTCCACAAGTTAATATAAATATTACTGAAGAATAAGCGTACATTTTAATCTCATTTCAAGGTTTTATTAAATTGTATTACCTTTATTTTTGTTGTCTTGTCATATATTATTTCTGTATGTTGTTATTGTCTTTACTTTCTTATGTTCGTTTTTTTTTTTCAAATAAAACTGTTGAAAATTGGTTGTGGTGGAAAAAGTTAATTTTATTTCCATTGTGCTATATGAAAAATCACAATCTGAGGTTAACTTACCCATATAAGTTCTTAAAGTCCAGGAAAAACTTTGCCCTACCTTGGCAGTGGCAATGCTACACTATTGTGTAATTTAAGAACAGATCCTTATATAACTATTTACAAGAAGAGATTATTTTACATACATGCTCGGGCATTTTGAACAAAGGTACAGAGGTTATTTTGACCCCAAGATGGTATTGTCAGTCTCTGTCTTTTTCTTCCTTCTTTCCCCCTCAGTGTTGTAAACTTCAGAAGGAATTTGGAAATGTGTGAAATGTCAGAGTGAACCAAAGGGCATAAGATACCAAGAACATTGATGTAACCAGAATAAAGGCTCCCACACACAGACGCAATACTCAGCTCGGTACGGTACAGGACGATATCTAATTACATTGCGGTAAATGCAGGCCCGCACACTGGCGCGGTACTCCGAGGAACGCGATATTATCGCAGTCAGTATATCGCCTCGGTATTTTGGTCTACCGAGCGCACTCGGTAGACCGCTCGGTATCGCAGCGGTAAATAGTCATGGATCCGTCTTTGGAGGAAGAAGTTTTGCTTTTAGCTGTCGCTCTTGATGAAGACGAAGGTGAATCCCGGCAAGTATTTTACTGAACACTAAATCTGCGTAGTTCTTTTCCTCCACATATTCAGTATGCCATATATATGTACAAATATTTACAATTCCATAACGAGTCTCTAATTAAGTATGTATAAGTGGTTGCTATGTGTGTTCGTATTTAGGCGAAAGAGACGAATCACTTGGGTTCATGATATAAACTTGTCAAGAGAGGAACTAGGGGAGTTTTATACATTGATACCTCAACTCCTGAAGGACGAAAAACGGTTCTACATATATTTCAGGATGAAAATTGACAGGTTTGATGAAATCCTGAGAGCCATCGGGCAAGAAGATATCACTAAACAATATACCAACTGCCGGAGGCCTATTCTTGCCATTAAGTGGAGGATTTTTTGAGACCCATAGAACTGAAAGGAGGAAATATAAAACACACTGTATCAGCAGCGTGTTTGCTTCATAATTTTCTACGTCTCAAAACCCGTGATGAAAAGTACAGGGAAGAACTGCTACGAGTGGAGCCATTGGAAGGAGAAATGTTCCCTATCCAGCCTTTACGTCTCCCAAGGGCGGCAAACGTTATCTATGCCATTAGAGAGCGGGTTGTTGCGTACTTCAACTAGATGACTGCCCCTGGAATTCGTGTGAGTGAACGGAACTGGTGCATAGCCTACGCTAAGAATGCCCACAGTTACTGTATACTTAACCCTATATAAATATATACAGATTTTTCTACTTGCTGTCTCTGTTCATTTTAACAGCCAATTCCTTCCACTTTCTATCCTTAGCACGTGAATCCTTGTACATCGGATGACGAGTATCGTACAATAAAGCATTTTCTTTGACGAACTCTGTTATTTGTTCCATTTGGCTACCCATGCCGTTTCACTTACGTATAGATACTGATTGAGTGTGAGTCATGGCTAGCTGGTTATCAGGTGTCAAAGATTCCCGAGTGTCGCGGCTGTGTGCGCAGCTCACTCGGTAAACAGCCGCTTTCGTCCCGAGTGCTATATCGTCCCGAATCGTATCGCGTCTGTGTGTGGGAGTCTTAAGCCATTGGCATGGAATGCGTCACACACATGGGAGATAAACACATACAAAATTTTAGTCAGAGAACTTCAAGGGAGAGACCACTTGGGAGACTTAGGCATAGATAGGAGAGTAATATTAAAGTAGGTCTTAAGAATACAGTATATAAGAATGTGGATTGGATTCATATGGCTCAGGATAGGGACCAGTGGCAGAATCTTGTGAACACAGGAATGAACTTTATGGTTTAGTAAAAGATGGGGAATTGCATAATTATCTGAGCAACTATTAGGATCTGAGGAAAGTGAGCTTGTGGAGTTAGTTGACTGGGACAAGTTAAGAGCTTAATCTGTGGTGATGGACATGTTGCAGGAAATCGATATCATTTGAAGTATGCTGATACAATAAGGAACATTGCACATAGAGTGAAATCCTGAACACTTTCTGGTATCAGCCAAAGACCAGATTATTATTATCCCATATTTAGCAAAGAATCTGGATTTTATATAAGAAATTTTCTACCTCTAAGAACTTGTACATTGATAAATTGCAATTGTAATAGAAATAGCAATCAATATACACAATTTTTCAGTGCCAGAAATTCTTACCACTCAGTCATCATCTTTGGTGAGTGAGTGAGTGAACATGCACTGAAGCTGCTATCCTTATGGTGTTAAAGCAGCTTTGATTCTGGGCTGAGGTTATTTCAGTGTTTATGTTATGAGCTAGTAATTATATTAGAAATGAATTTGATATTTATTATGTAATTGTATTTATTAGCACAGACACATTTTCTTTAACTATATATATAGTAACATGAACTGTCTTTGCCTGCTCAAACCCTGGTATTGTGGGTTCGAATCCCACTCAAGGCATGGAAGTCTGTGTGCATTTATTCTGTGTTTGTATTGTCATGTGTGTTGGTAGTGGCCTTGCGACTGGCTGTTCACTTGTCCAAGGAGTCCTACCGTCTGTGTAAAGAAGATTGCAAAACTAAAGAAGAGGTCAGGGTCCAACAAAGGGCTGTAGAGCCATTGATTAAAAAAAAGTATATAGTAAACCCTCGCTAATCCGGTTACAGTTAAACCAGATGTCGGATAATCTGGACTGAAAAATGAAAAATTCTGTTCAAAATTGAGTATATACTTTAAAAAGGCATATGGAATTTGGGACCAAGAGGACTTTCAGACTCTTGAAGGCAGATGGATGGACTGAAACCATGCAAGAAAATATCCAAGACTGGGTTCAGTTGCATTCAGGAGACCCTGGATTTCAATTTCTGGCAGAGGAAGAAATTGCTGCAGTGATTTTTTGATTATTTATTTTCATCAGTACTGCCTATGTTATTAAGTGTTCTATTTATATATTCTCTGAGTCCCCTGTCCCTTTTTGGGCTATCTTTGGCTTCATTAATCTGGATTATCGGCTAATCCAGATGACCTCGCCCCAACCCCAATAAATCTAGATTAGCAAGGGTTTAATGTATATAGAAATTATTTTATCATAATTATATACAGTAAGACTTAGAAGAATATGAACAGTTACTGGACATAATTTTGTATACCCCACATGTAGTGAAATCTGTGGTTTAGTACTATAAGAAATGCCATTCACTAAGAGATTAGTAAATATGGATTTCACTCTATGTTTATTTATGAACTCATATCAAAACTTGAAAACCCTGAGTGTGGTACAACAAATCCAACGTTTTAAACTCCTGCTGACTGTGGGACTGTATACTGTAGGAATGGCCATGTTGCTCATTATACAGTACAAGCAGAATTGCATGGGATATGGTTGTTTTCCTTGTGAACATAACATGTGGTAGCTGAAGCTTAAAAGATAGAATGATACTCATATTAAGAAATTAAAGTTTACTCTTGTGATTAAGAAAGAAAGGTATATTAAGTAGGATTTGAATCACATCCAGAAACTCCATCTTGGTACTTGCATAGCACTTGGGCAACCATGGTTATCATATTGAAGCCAGAATATAGAGTAAATATCTTTGGATGTTCTGTTTTATGTCCTGAAATAAGAAATAGGCAGAAAACCAACAAGAAAGTTAACATGTATGTGTGTATATATTAGAAGAAAGAAAAACAGTGGGAGAGAGGTTGATGCATTGTCTGAGATGACAGGTACAGTGAACCAGGAATGCTGAGCAGCTGACCACATAGCTTTCCTGATATGCTGTCCCTGTTGGTCCAGACAAGACACCAATCCCCACTCTCCCTCACCTCGCCAACTGTGTTTTAACACAGGATCATATATAGGGCCAAACCCTATAATACAGCCACACTTGTAATATGGCAAAGAAAAATATGTAGGTAAGTCAATAAGTAAGTTACAAATGGATATAGAACTTAAACAGATAAGAGTACTGATTTGAAAAATGCTTTTATTTCTCAACATAATCTCCCTGTACATTGAGGGACTTGTCCCATTGTTTCACAAGCCCCTGAAAACCAGCAGCATAAAATTCTTGAGGCTGCTGTCGGAACCGGGCGGTGACTGGGATCACGAAGGCATTCCAGCCTCAAGGACAAACCATAAATGCCGACTCCTACTGTAACATCCTCAGGAAATTTCATAAGGCCATTCAACAGAAGCGACCAGGACTCCTCACCAAAGGCATGTTGCTCTTGCATGACAACGCGCATCCCCATACTGCCAACAAGACAAATGAGATGCTGTGAAATTTCAAGTGGGAAGTCCTCGAGCATCCTCCGTATAGCCCCGACCTTGCTTCAAGTGACTTCCATTTGTTGGCCCTCTTAAACATCATCTTTCGGCTGAACATTTTCCCGATGATAAAGCTGTAGAATGGGAAGTCACCACTTGGTTCCAACAGCAGCCCAAAGAATTTTATGCTGCTGGTTTTCATGGGCTTTTGAAATGATGGGACAAGTGCCTCAGTGTACAGGGAGATTATGTTGAGAAATAAAAGCATTTTTCAAATCAATACTCTTATTTGTTTAAGTTCTATATCCATTTGTAACTTATTGACTTACCTTTGTTATGTCTTTGTTTTGTAGTCTCAGTTCCTCCCTTATCTGCCAGACAGTTCTATATCCATTTGTAACTTATTGACTTACCTTTGTTATGTCTTTGTTTTGTAGTCTCAGTTCCTCCCTTATCTGCCAGACAGCACTCGTTACATAGGGGGTGTCATCGTTAGCACACTGTAAGCATCTAGCATGATGACAGTAGCTTGCATTAGTTACAATCATACTCTGAGCTTGAACATAAGCTAAAAAAGCCATGTTTTTACCTGTCACTTTAATATAAACAGCTGTAATCAGTTTAAGCAGTATGTCTAACATATGCAAGTATTTCATTTCAGCTCTTGAATGGCTGCTGTAGTTTCTCAGTACAGAGTTTCACTTTCTTGTAAAACAGCCGGGTACATTGCCATTTTACATGACAACTGGTTTGTTTTAAAAAATCTTGCATTTTACATTTAACATGTGTAAAAATGTCTGATGGAGGTTTTAAATGGGAAATTGTGTGTTTCATTTATAGACGTGCCTGTGAAAATGCATTATCAGAGGAAGGGCTCAAGGATTTAGGCCAATTTAAGAATGTCATATACAGCGTTCTGTTAGAATTAAAATCATTTTAGAGAAGTAAACGTTTTTATAGTTTTATATAGTGGGACATGCCAGTAGAGCTTTCTGTTTGAGACTTACTTCATAACAAGTTGCAAACTGTTGCATGATAGATATCTGTAAGTAATTTTTCATGCACGCTGCAAAGAAGAACACAGCACTAAAGCTGGGACAGCAAAAGAATACAAGAACCTATGGATGGAATTAATGCAGGAACATGTAGTCCTTGTTCAGAGCAGGCCATTTTGGTCTACCTAGAACAACTATATCATCAGCTGAGATGTGATGCTGTTTGGAGAGATATGGGTTGAAAATAAGATATCTCACCAGAAGCTGAGCAAGAACTGGTTGACCACATTCTCTTATTTGAAGTCAAGAGGATTTGGTCACATGAATATGTGAAGTTGAGACTCAAGCATACAGATTTGTAATTAAGATAGGATTGAAAGTTCATTTCATGGAAGGAAAAAAGAAGCTGGTATAACTTGGTACCTTAAGAGCTTGGCAAGAACAAGAGGCATGAATAAGAATGATCCAAATGCATGAAAAAATAATTAATGAAAATGACATTTGGCAAACCCACACGGATTCATAATGCCGATGATTCTGGGCATCATCTGAACAAACAGGCACCACCAGAAATTGTGAGCATGAAGGGAAAGAAAAATCTAAGGAGAGAGGTGAGACTAACCTTAGTTACATATCTTAGTGCTGTTGGTGTCTTCATGCCTTCATATATAATTTTCAAGCGTGAAAATTGTAAGTAGGAATTTTTGGGTGGCATGCCACTGGGAACAGTTATGAACAAATCAGATTACATAACAGCTGAAATATTTTATGATTTCATTAAACATTTGTGTTTTTCATATGCTGAATATTTTGCTGCTTGGCCATTCTATGCACGTAAGTGATACCGATATTCTTCAGTACACTTAGTATAACATTATAATGTTATACTAAGTGTATATAATATAATAATAATTATTATTAATATAAGCATCTCACTGCACATCTTTCACTACATCCAGCCACTTGACAAGATCCTTCCTCTCACCACTGAAAGTTTGCTGTTACAGTGTTTGTAGTTGGTTCAAATGAAATCCAGGCAGAGGGATCACAGAACTCCAGTTAGGAATGCTCATCCCCCAGGCATGGGGAAAGGCTTGCTCTGTTGAAAATTCTGTAAATGGATTTCAGGCATGCAAACTAGTACCATAAAATTCAGGCACAGTTCCTGAATCTGCTTATGCACCTCTGGAGTGCTTTGTATTAGATGCACGCTTGACAGAAGAATTATGTACCTCAGTTATATGCCAGTTTTGTGGATACAGCTGGAACTTCACTGTTGGGCACTCAGTCTCTGAAGGTTGACGCTATACACACAAAAGAGAATTTTGTCATTCGAGTCCATGTTAAAAGAAGTCCTATGATAGTACACAAGAAAAGTTGCCAAGTTCTGAGGAAGATGAACTTAATATCATTCATGAATTGTGCCCACTTCCTACAATAACAAACAAGAGAAAGTCACAAGGCTAATGTTCTTACTTTGAAAGAACATATAATCAGTATGAAAAGTAAGAAATCTGAAAAAGCAAATAAAAATGCCAGATACAAAAGTCATATTAAGAAGCAATGAAGTGACATTTGAAGTCCACACAAGACAGGAAAATGTTGATTCAAAATATACCATAGTATCTGCTGCAGCGGGCTTTGTAGTGAAACTCAGAGAGGTGTGATATGGATCTGATGTGTGCAGTGTACCAGCTGGTGTCATGAAGAATGCGTGGGAGCAACTGAAGTCAAGAGAACTAACAATCAAGAAAGACCTTAAACTCAAGAGAACTGTTTATGGAAACTGAGATAAAAGTAAGTAAAAACATGTTTAATCCTTTCTCACTCAAGCCTAATTTCCAAGTACCTGGCCTAAAACACTCAGGCAAATTTGGTTCAATTTACAAGTCTCACGTCAAAAATTCGCTGAAGTACAGTTTTGGTCAAAGACATATCAAAAAATCACACTAATTCACTGTAAACAGCAGATTTAAACAAAAATAGCCTACAGGTGCAAACACTATAAATAATTTGAAAAAGAAAATAAAAACTAAAAGAATTAAATATAGAAATCTAAAATTTACAAAATTTGAGCAAAAAAATGAAATTGTTTTATGGTCTTCTTGTCACCAAGCCTGTAAAAAAGATATTTTTTTTCTGTAAATTTTGATAGAAGTTTTATGCATTATGTAAAACAGTGCATACATACCTTTTGCGGCTAGCACCTGTGTTTAGGGAAGCATTCTCCATGTGGACCTTGTTGCATGCTGTTTTGGCTGTCCACCTCCTCTCCTTTGTGCTGCAGACAATGCATTTGGAATTTTTCTTTTCAGGGAGTTTGAGTCCTCGTGGTCCCCAAGGATCATCTGCTCCAGCATTGTCCTTGAGTGCCAACCACTCCTCCCCCAAAGCTCTCAATTATGGACACAGTGTATTGTACCTGGATTTCAGTTTGCTAGGGCCCCCATAGTTTTCCTTGTAGAGAATGTAGCTATGGTATTGAAATCTACCTTTTTCCAATACTGCACTGTCCGCCTTCCATCCAAATAACTGTACAGCATCATGTCTAAAGAGTCAATGCCACTCACAAACTTGTTGTAGGATGTGATTTTTGTTTTATTTGTGGATTGCCACCATAGCTTCCCTGTACTTCCTCTTCTTGGGCTGTGGCATGGCTTGTTCCTGGTAATCCCTCTTTGGGCTGGGCTCCAATGTATCTTAGCATGTTTCCTGACCGCCTTCGTCTCCTAAAGCGGTTCTTAATATGGGAAATGAGTTAGAATCTTTTTCCAAAGTTTCTTGACAATGGGATCACAGTTGTGATGATCCTGGAGTCCAAGTAGATACTAAAGTTATGGCCTTGATGGTGTTAATTAAAGAAATTAATTTTCATTTATTATTGGCATCCCCATGGTTTGGATTATTCGGGTGATGTGAATTTATGAACAGTATTACACTGCATTGTCCCTAGGCAGGAGCAGTGCAATTCTATTAATGTCGGAAATTTTCTGGAAGCACTCTGGTCCCCCCATGGCTGGACTTGAATGGCCCATTCATTACCCTTAAGGCATGGGGTCATCAGGATAGAAATAAAGTCTGAGGTGAGTGAATACCACAGCCATTACCAGAATACACACACCACATGGATATATGGGCAACTGCACAGGATATCTGACATAACCAGCATGGCCGTTTAGAATTATAGACATATTTATTAAAAGGGTTAAGTTGTCCCTGTGCTTAACTAATTAAGCACTATGCCATGAAGGCATGGGGGAGTGGATGTATAGATTTACATTTTCTTGACCTCGGCACCAGTTGGATGTGAGTGGTCAGCTTCATGCCCTGGCCACTTTACTCCCAGGAAGAGCCCCTAGTACCCACTGGAATGGAGGCTGGGTGCGCCTCAGAACCGGTCTGGACAACATGGAGAAGTGAAAATTCTTGCCCCCAACAGGACTAGAACGCTGACTCCTTGGTTATTCAGCCTGCAGCCAGTCACTATACCAACTGTGCTATCCTGGCTATATAGGCATACTTAATAATTTGTTTAAATTCCAATTTATTAATTGGTCTTGACTGATGCTATACAAGGTGTGGCAATAAAGAACCCGGATTACTTTTATGACTCATTTCCGGCCACGTCATTGACGAAGAGGAGGGTAGGGCATTGACCCTTGGACTTCCCTCTACCGTCACACATAGTTTCATTCACGTGCATCGGTTAGTCTGGCCGCGACCATTGTTAGAAGCGGATCGTGTTTCTGAGCTCCGTCGGAATAATGCTGAGTGCTAATGCAGAACAACGTGCTAACATCAAATTCCTCACAAAACTTGGAAAATCTGCCACTGAAACTTACAATTTGTTGACAGAAGTATATGGTGATCAGTGTCTATCTCGCACGCAAGTTTTCGAGTGGTTTAAGAAGTTTATGGAGGGTAGGAAAAACGTCGGGAACGATCCAAAATCGGGCCGTCCTCCCACTGCGAAAACT
>NW_019727403.1:506539-517223 GCF_002891405.2 Cryptotermes secundus | reverse complement strand
CGCCAGCACACAACGCGCTATCTGTGAAGAGGTATTTGGCAAAAAACAACATTCCAGTGATGGAACATCCACCGTATTCTCCGGACCTAGCACCGTGCGACTTTTTTCTCTTCCCAAAAATCAAGTCTGCGCTGAAAGGGACCAGGTTCGAGTCCGTGGATGCAGTGAAAGCAAAAGCGACGCAACTCTTGAAGAGCATAACACAAGATGACCTGCAGCACTGCTTCCAACAGTGGAAAATTCGCATGGAGCGGTGTAGGGATCGGGGAGGGGACTACATTGAAGGGGATAACATTTCGACTGTCTGATTTTTTTTAATAAAGGGTTAGAGCATGAATCCGGTTTCTTTATTGCCACACCTTGTAATTACAGCAATTAACTTAATGTGATCATATAGATCCATGTTTTTCTGGGACTATTAGGTAAACTGGGAATAAAAAATATTACATTGCTTTGTGTGTGCCAAAAGTATATGAGTATGTTGTAGAGGTTTGAGTTCTTTTGTAAGGCCTGGAGCCTGAAATCCGAGAACAAAGCAATTTCTGTCACTAGAGGGTAGGTCCAGTAGGTTAAATCAGCAGGAGTAGGTTATCAGGCTGCTGGCATGTGCATATGGGAACACATTCGTTAGGGTGATTTTCGTTAGTTCCCACCAGTAGGAGTAAATATATTGAATTTAAGGGTGAGGAACTCTGCTTGAATCAGCCAGTCAGCAATGAGTGTGTTGTATTAGTGTTGGATGCTGCTTCTTGGAGGGATGATGTGTTGCTGTTACAAATCATCTTGTGGGGGTGAGGAGGCTTTCGGTTTTCAGCTTTGGAAGTCAACAGACATGTTTGGCCACTCAATTTTTTCAAATTAAGTAATATTTAGATATCTAGTTAAATTTATGACTGTTAGTAATTTATCAAACCATAGCATTATGCCTTATTGCTTCTGTGACTCTGTTAATTCAGTGTTCAAGTGTATAAACTGGTGAACTGTAATAAATAAACTTTCTCACAAGTGAATAATTGTGGCTTTCATGTGGTGCATGTTAGGTGTTTCCCTGTAAATGTGACATTTGAGCAGTTAAACCTCAACCAGCTGTTATCTAATTCAATAAATCCAACCATCAAAATAACCACTGTCAGGTAATAATCCATCAGAATTACCCATCCACTTCCAAGATATTGCCACCCAAGTTGCTGGTTGGGTAGACCTGGCAGGTTATACCAGCACTATCAGAATAGGGTTGTCATTATGTTCATATTCTAGCATGCAAACCTCATTAGGCAATGGCTCTGTACACATGGTCATTCCTAGATAATGGCCACAACAGACGCACACACAACAACAGAGGAACTGTTTGAGGCGATGTTTCATGAGCGGTCCATGCCAACGCTGCATAACAAGAGTCTTCAGCTGGCAGTGAGTAGGAGGTTGGTGAGATGGCCACCAGCCTGGGAGTTAGCTGGAGCAATGAGTGAATTGTCAGACAGTCACCAGGCAGTAAGAACATGAGCACAGAAGCAGGGGACATTGTTGGGATCTGTCACCAGACAAGGATTGGTGAAGACAAGAGCAGACTGCGAAGACTTAGTACATGCTGTAATGAACTGCAGAGTATGTGAATTAGCGACAGCGCTATAGTCACTAGCAGTAATGTTCTGTAAGAGTTCAATAAATTCAATTACCAATCCAAACCACATCTATAGCCACTCATACATGTGACAATATACTTATAAAACAAGATTTTCAATTAATTTCAAATGAAACTAATTAGTTTAATTACATTATCGCGTGTTGGGGGGTACATGTGATGAAGAAAACAGTGGGTTCTAGATTGGATGATTGGATTTATTGGCACTTTGGTTATAAGTTCTCTTAATCACACTCCCTTATAATGCTATTGCTATTCTACACACTTTAAGTTCACCATTGCACACCATTAGGTTTCTCTGTCTTCACTAGTAGTCTCCTAGCAACAGATCTCAACACAGAAACTAGCACTTCAAATCACTTCAAATCAAATCTTGCCGTTTCTTGTTCAGTCACACTGGAACTTAGGAACTCAAGTAAAACTCAATTCACACAGTACAATATGCTGATGGCATAGTAATAATCACTGGGAAGTTTCTTCAGACTGTGTCAGAGGTCTTACAAACAGCCCTGCACACAGTCCAACAATGGTGCAAAATAACGAAGTTGTCTATTAACCCAAATAAGATGGTAGTTATACCCTTTGCTAGGAAGAGGAACATAAAGGGGCTCAAGGAACCATCCTCTTCAGTAAACCGATGTAGCTATCCAGTGAAGTCAAGTACCTTGGAATAACATCAGACAAGGGACTTACATGGAAAAAGTAGCTGGATAAGGTTATCAACAAGGCCTATAAGGCCTTCTGGATGTGCTGGGGTACATTTGGGAAAACTTGAGGACAGAAACAAAAGACCCACAGTTACCTATGCTGCCACTATATGGTGGCCATAGTTAAACTCAAAACAAGTTGGGCAGAACTAAGCAAATTGCAAAGGATGGCCTTCTTGGACTCCCCCTACTATACCTGCAGGTGGAAGCAGCGGCAAAGGTAGGAAATTATAGACTACATTGCAATGATCAATGGAAATCCAAATCTGGAGGTTCTGGATATGCATACATGACTAGGACATGAAAAAAGGAACTGATTAAATGATACCAAGACATATCTATGATAAACCCTTCATGGTCAGACTCCCTGATAGAAGTGAATGGAAAAGGGTTTTCAACAGGATAGAAACTGGTATACAGATGGTTCCAAGAGAGAGAGAGAGAAAGGCATTGGACCTGGGGTGTATTGCTATGGGACAAGGTTGAAACTTAGTTTTAGCCTTGGGCAGTATACAACAGTATTCCAGGCACAAGCGTACACCATTAAGGCATGCACAGTTGAGAATCCAGATAGGAACTATAAAAATAGGAACCTCTATATTCTATCAGACAGTCAAGCTGCAATTAAAGCACTTGGCACATACCAGATCACCTCAAAACTGGGCTGGGGCTACCATCAATCCCTCATGCAACGGGCCAAACATAACAGAGTTCAACTGATATGGGTGCCAGGTCACGTTGCTGGTAATGAAAGAGCAGATCAGCTGGCAAGGACGGGATCTGAATATCCATTCACAGGATCTGAACCAGCTTGCGGTATCTCAATTGGAGTTGGAAAGAAAGCAGTCAGTGACTGGAGGAACAGAAATCACCAAAAAAAAAAAATTGTGAATCCATAACTGGACTGAAAGAGGCAAAGGGACTTTACCAGAGCTCTCTGCCAGAAGAGCGAAGGATCTGTTGAAGTTAAACAGACACCAATTAAGATGGGTGGTAGGACCATTTATAGGACACTGTGACATATAAAAGGACACCTTTTCAAACTGGGATTGGCAGGTGACCCCACTTGTGAAAGGTGCCTAGAAGATGAAACAGCCATACATATCCTGTGTGATTATGAGGACATGGCTTAAGATTTCATCAACCAGTCCAGTTCTTTATGGAACCAAGTGACTACTGTGATGCCCCCATAAAGTCCTACTTTTCATTTGAAATGTAGGATTAATAAAGGGTTAATCAAAGGGGAAGAATGGATGATTGATGGTCACAGTGCAATGGGTAGATTATTACAGACCACCCCTCATACATACATACTGTTAGTGCCTGGTAACTTTAGCCGCGCGGAAAGGCAAACGCTGTCGTGGGGCACGCAAAGCTATACCTTTGCTGTAGGGCCATTCAGAGCTACTCCCCGAGCAGAAAACATTGCCTCGGAGACCAGGAGTAGATATTGCGGAATCGATACAGTGCGGCAGAGCGAAAGCACTAGCTTATCGCACTTCCGGCCAGCATGACACCATATCACAATTGCAATATGTACAATGCATGACATAATAAGAAACACAGTAACTGTACAGTAGGCACTACAATGTACACTATTATAAAACAAACACTACAGAACAATACCTTACAATCCTTGACAATGCATGTCGAATCCACAATGTACTGGCTTGGTGCACTCAGTCTGAATTGGCAGACGATGAATCACTACAAGCACTGTCTGTGTCATTCTCACCATCAGTATCACCCTCCAGATTGATGATGATTTCTTCTATCACATCCGGCACAATGCCATCTTTCTCCCACTACCGTTTTTCTTGTGATTCCACATGGTGACAGAAACCAGCCCAGTCATCTGCCGTAACCTCTTGTATGGCTTCATTTGTCACTTCCAGTAATTTTGCAAGTGACAAATCCGCTGTTTCGTTATGCTCTCTGACTATCCATTTTATTTTTGCCCATGCGAGCTCGATCGGATCGAGATCACACATATACAGCGGCAAACGGATCACAGAATGCCCATGTCCGGACAGAATGGAATTGATCTTGAACACTTTCTCTTTCGGTTTTAGGGAAAGTATTTGATTGTAGAGGTCATTCTTCCACATACTCTCATTACAGTCGACACCCTTGTGACGCAGCCATGATATCATATCCTTCTTTAGTGAGTAAGGCATTGGTGGCTTGTCTATTTGGACACAGTGGTATGGGGCATTGTCTAGAACAATGACGGACTGTGGAGGATTGGGGAACTAATTTTCCCGTGAGCCATTTCTGAAAGTTATGACTGTTCATCTGACCGTGGTAATTACCTGTTGCACCGCCAGCCTTGTAGAAAAGTTTGGCCTCTGGAATGAAACTGTTCCGAGGTCCCTGCATGTAGTATTATGAGTCTGTTGGCGGAGTTAACATTTTCCTGGACTCCCATGACGTCATTACTCTGCCAGCACTTTCAAAACGTCAGGTTGCTGTCTACCCACGTCTCATCGATGTACACGATTGATCGTCCTTCCTCACGATACTGCTTTATTTTAACCAAGTATTTACTTCGCCAATTCACAATGTCCTGTCTTTCAATCAAAATTTTGCGCTTTGACTGACATCGCCGCCATCTAAACCCCATGCTTTTAATAATTCTGCGCAAAGACGTTCCTCCCCAAGGAAAACTTATTTTGCTTTTAATTATTGGCAAAAGCTTGGGGATGGTGGGCACTCGTTTCTCCTGTATATAGAAATTGTGAATTTCATTTCTAATAATGCATATATCGAAGTCGTCTACACACACAACACTGCGAGAAATGTGTCTTCTCTTCTTCCCTGGTGACTGCAGCCATCTGTTTGCGTCGTTTTCCTTTCGTTTCTTGTCCTCTTTTCTGATGTTCTTTACTGTGGCGTAAGATACCCCAGCATATACAGCAGCACGTTCCGTAGCTTTCGGGAGCAGCAATAACAAATGTTTACTCAGCTCTTCCTCGTTGCATATCTCTACAATATTAGCTATTACTTCCCTGGCCTCACTATGAATTGTTCCGTGCCACTGTCGGTGTGCCATGATAGTGACACAAACACCACGTATGTAATACAATTGCTATGACTGGTACCAGCTAACAAGCAACACAACGTATTATACACCTGATCACACTCCAAGACGCTACATTCCAAACTGGTAGTACCCACGCTGACGTAGGCTGACAAGACTGCTGCCCCCCGCTCTGCGAGAGATGGTATGACCCCTCTACCGCAGCTAAAGATACGCGGCAGTAACAGTACAAACCTCAACTCAGCTGCAAGTGGACTCACGTTATATAACTGCGACACAAAAAACACCAGAAAACACAATTCTACCATTGCATGGTGCAGACCACATAGAAAACACAAATCATGCAATCACTACCCAGCTAGTTCATTGGCACCGACTGGTATCTAGCAATGAGCTATAACATACATCCACTGAGACAGAGTTTCCATTGTTGCGAGGGGAACGTGTTTATAGAGCCTTTGCCTGGTAAGGCATTGATCAACTCCATTACAATACTTTAGTAAAGCCTCAATTTCTAATGGTAGAAATCCCTTTATGACAACCCAGTCATCATACATGTATAGTATTTCTCTGTATTGCTGACTGTGCCTTCTGTTGACAGCCGACAAGTGTCCGAAACATGTAAAGGCAATCTTTTATATTCTTGTATTAAATTTGTTTCACTTAATGGGCCATAATGCTCATTCATGTAGGGCTCAATATGCCTCTTATAAGGTCTTCAACTAGGAATTTCAACCTGTGTAATGAAGAACTGCATGAATCAGAATACTCACACAACTACTGATCGTAGAATTGCAGCCAGTCAACATGAAGTGAGATGAATCACTATCCCCCTGAGCTAAGCCACATCAGACCCAAGTGTAATAGAAGACCAGTTCCCAAATCTTTGCAGGATTCTTCCACCTAGGAATCCCTAATGGCGCCAGCAAACCCCTTCGATTAACTCTTGAACCTGCCTAATCAGAAATAGAAATTCCTGTCACAAACGAATCCCACTTAAACATTCTACTAATCCAACCCACCACTAATAATCTTATACCAGCAGATCAATTAAAAGAGAAGTGTTCTCAGTGACAAAATATGTGTACATATAGTTACCATCCTGGAAATGTGGTTAATTCTTTGTAATTACTTCTTTGTTCAGTGCTGGTAACTAACTTAATGGAGCTGAGCCCTTCTTGAGAAGCTGACATTCAAGAATTTTCCAACATTTTATGGAACCTGAAGGTTAATTACCGTGTTCACAAGAGCCCCCCACTGGCCAGATCAATCGAGTCCACAACATCCAAGCCTATCCAAGATCCATTTTAATATTATCCACACACCTATTCCTTTCTCTTCCTAGTGGTCTCTCTCCTGGCTTTTGCACCAATATCCTATATGCATTCCTCTTCTCCCCATTCAGGTTACATGCGCTGCCCATTTCATTCTCCTTAACTTGATCACTCTAATCAAACTTGGCAAAGACAGCAGATGAGAAAATGTTTTGGACTGAATGGTGGACAGTGTACAAACAAAGTGTTAATTGGAAGTGCTGACAAGATTACAGGAATCTGTTTGGAGGAAAAGACCCGAACTCTGGCCTGACAAGTGGATTCTCCACCATGACAGTGCTCCTGCACATGATGCGTTAAGGGTTCATCAGTTTATGGCTAAGAAAGCTATTATAAAATTGGACCATCCACTTTATTCATTTGACTTAGCCCCCTGCAATTTTTGGCTCCTTCCATAATTAAAAAATTCCCTCAACTGACAAAGTTTTGCTGACATTCCTGACATCCAACATGTGATGTTACTGCAATTTTCAAGACTGTTTTCAGCAGTGGCATCGTCTCATGAAGTGCACAGGTAAGCAAATTTTCTTTCACAGGACCATTCTGGGAAATAAATTGTCATACCTTATATGTTAATACTGGTTTAGAATATACTTTACACACTGTTATTTTGCCTTGATCTCTGTTCTATGATATTCCCGTTACAATGTGATGAAATTTAAAACTACTATTATATTCTTTTGATCATTCCAATTTTCCCTACAATAGTCACTGTAAACATCATAATTAAAGCTACATACTTGTACACGTGCATACGAAAACCAATTCTACAATGATTATTAAATACATTTGCCTACAGCCAACAGTTGAATTTCTGCACTACAAATTCATCACCAAACATTGCTGTGATGAACATTTTGCAATGTGTTTTAGAGAATAATCTAAGCTCAAGTTCTGGAGCTTAAAATTTTGCTGTAAATTTCCATCATCCAGTTCCATGGACTACACCTTTCACTATTATGACCTAGCACACAGTTGTTATAAAAGCCAGTTGGTTCCATGAACAAATCTCAAAGAAAATTCACTTGTGTTGCTATCAGCACTGACTTTCATGAATTACTCATGCGTGTTTGTTCACCCCAATGTGTGCAGAAGGTGAAGATTACAAAATGGATCTGAAAATAAACTTGAAATGAGCCATGGATTTGAGGTTCTCACTGTGGTGACTGTGAAGGGAACTGTTGCCTAGGATGTCAAGCATAGTCTTATAGACATATATCAACATTTTACAGGAACCTGATGCCTCCACCTTCAAGGTAAGGAGTGTAAGAGACACCATGTAGTTATGTAGATAGGTACTAAAGCTTTAGGAGTCGCTGCTACCTTGGAGGCACCAGGTACCTAACTACATGGCATCACATTCCAAAAGACAGTAGCCTTCAGGAAAGAAATCAGCTGAAGAACATTAAGAACTGAGGGAAGACCTAGTAAGGAATGTACAATGAAACTGTCATTTGAGGTTTCTTACGGAAACTGTGAATTTGACCTCTAAAGGCAAGGAAAAAAGGTAAAGTTGTCCCTGTAACAGCCCATGAAGGCCCATAGGGTTGTGAGACAACAAGGCTCCCACATTTTCTAGACAATCGGCTCATAGATGGCAGTAAGGCTGTCAGCCTTACACACTGGCCACTCTTTACCCTTAGGAAGATTCCTGGTACACACTTCTGTTACAGGCTGAATCGACCCCAGGACCACAGTGTGGCTGGAAGGATTAGGTTAACTGAAAAAATCCAATGACCTTCCGGCTTGTAGCATAGTGCCTCAGCCATCTATGCTACTGCATGCCCTGAATTTGAACTCTAAACTCAGAAAAATTTTTAATGAAAGAAATGTAACTTTGCAAATGAATGTCAAACAAATGAAACCCTTAAATCAAAGGGCAATGACCAGGGACTCCAGGGTTCATTGGAGGATAGGAAGAACCTGTGTCACACAAAACCCATCTGGAAATGATAATGAAGGAACAGATGAGGCAAACCACAAAACCTCAGTATTTTGTGTGGCAACTTTGTTGTACTTACTTAGCAGGAAACAGGATAGTGTATGCTGTTTATATAAACAACTCAAGATAATTCCATATTTATTGAAGTAAATGGTGCACTTTCAGAACCCTTGGGTCTCAATCACACCGCTGTCAACACAACCTTGCCCACTCAACAAGAGAGCCTTTGTTGTTACATCATTATTTACACAGGCCAGTGGTGAGAGAGCAAGGTAACTGTGTAGTGTCAAATGTGCAGTGACACACAGACAAATTCCTTCCCTCCCACTGAAATCTGCACTTCAGAACTCATCAAAAATCATCAAATTTAACTTTCAGTTTATATCTTCTTGAATGAAGCCAAGAGCTGCATCACAAATCATACCATACAATATAAAACATGACAACAGCCTGTGCTCTAATTAAGGTGCAGAACTGTATTTGACAATAATTCATCATGAACTCATAACAATTTATAATTTAAAACTGACACCATACATAACAGGCATAAAGGCACAGTCACTCATATTACTCTGTAAACCAACCAAAGCTTCCTTTGGTTTGGGGTTTCAAGATTTTATCACATGAATACCACTTAAGTTGAACTAGATATATTTAAAGATGTTTCACTATACTGGACCACAGTAATACTGAGAAGTAAAGAAAGCAATAAAAAACAAATAACTGGCTGAAAGAGTAAAATAAAGAGTTGCTAAACTGTCAAAAGGCAAATTACAAAGAAAAACAGAAATAATTATAGCAAAATCCCCATTCACGGTTTCTTTGTGGAGCAGCGGATTTGAACACCACATAGAGGAAAATCTTAAATGGGGGAAATTTAATACTGAGACTATCAATAACACTGAATGTCAAATACAGTAAAACTTGGTTATAGCAACATCGGTTTCTGCGACACCTTGTCTATTGCATCAAATATTCAATGGTACGAACTAATTCCTCATAAAGCAACTGTTTTTATACCTTGCTTAGTATTACATGCACAAATGCATCAACCTCGTATGTAACGTCATTTTCATTCCTGAATTTCTCTGATATCGTGGGAAAGTTCGATGTGTCTGCCCACCCTCACTTTCTCTACTTGCTGACGTGACTGTCCTGGAAGAATACGACCGCGGGCTGCAAGAGGAGCGTGGGTTTTATGCGAAAACAAGGGTGTGGGGTGGGACTGCGTGAATAGTGCAAGAGGACGCGGCAGGTTGTTAACTGCATTCCTTTCCTAGAATCTCGTCTAACAGGACCTCACATTGTCTACTTACCCTATAGTGTTCCTGCGTAAACCCAGAGAAGCGCAGTAGCGAAAACATGGCAATGAAAAGGAAAGTTTTAAGCATTGAAGAGAAAGTTAAAGTGATTCGTGAAATAGAAAATTGAAGGAAAAAAGCTGATGTGTGCTGCGAATTTGGTTTGGTGAATTCTACAGTACAGACGATATGGAGAATCCATATTAATTCCACGTTAATGTTATGTTAGTCTGTACTTAACTACTTATTTCACTAAAAAATGCAACATTTTAACTCGGTTTTTGGTAATTTTTACGTGACTAACATAAGGCTACCGTGGAAGTGCCCATTTCGGTTACAACGACATTCGTTTATAACGACACTATTTTTAGGTCCCTTTGATGATGTTATAACCAAGTTCTACTGTAATTGAAAATTTAACACCATGAAAATTAACCTTTATCCTACGGCCCTTTAAACTTAGGCTTTGGCTGCGGTACGGAATTTTTTAAAGGGCCGCTCTTAGATATCCGTAAGAGCTGTAAGTTACTTACTAATTTTGCTCCTATTTCTGCTATTTCTGTGATAATCGAACGAAATAAACGCTGTTTTTTTCTCGAAAGAATATAGAATCAGATATTGTAATTTACAGATTGTATAAAACATGTTAAAATTTTTGCACTGACTCCAAAAAGAAATTTGCCAATTTTTTTCCTTCTCTGCGAGAATTCATACGTTT
>NW_019727403.1:468018-505598 GCF_002891405.2 Cryptotermes secundus | reverse complement strand
GAACATCATTTTCTACGTTAAAATATTATTTTATATAACGTTCGCACGCGCGGACTGTGCGACCAGGAGTCGAACCCCTGCCGTTTAATCGGAGATATCTCGATTATAGAAGGCCAAACCACATCACTGGCCGAATTCCTCTACTTCGCAATTGAGGTGTCGTGTGTTCTTTTCGCGTGGGAAACGAAAAATCGTCCGGAGAAAGTGCGTGAAGTGCGAAATCGGACTCGGCACTTCCGGATTTTTTTTAGAATTCCACACGAAGGCAACATTCCAGCAGATGACGCAGGTGGGAAGACAGACACTCCATGCAGATGGTGGCCAAAAATTATATAAGTAGGACATTATTTTCTACCTTAAACATGTATTTTAAAATAACGTCCGCACACGCGGACTGTGCGACACCACATGGCGTCATTCGTACCGCTGCCTTTATATCTGCGACGACATACGGTGTCTTTAGTCGTTTAAAGGTTAAATGTGGTATCACTGTAATGATATTGTTAGAAGACAAAATCCATTGTGGTCCTACAGCTACATGTGAAAAGACTGAGGTCAGCAAAGCTCTATGAAATTTTTGGAGTGGTATGAACTGATGGGATACATCTAAGAACACAAATTCTTAAAGTATGTTCTTCTGAAACCCAAAGAGCACATTCTGTGGACCCTAACATGACTGGTCCAACCTGTACACTGGAAAACACTCACCTTGTGGTGAGACAGCGGTGTGGGCATGACTGTACTACAAGGCATGTGACAATGCAGCTCCCAGATGTCAAATAAATACAGGAATACATATACACACTGCACCGCACCCTAACAACTAGTGTCATCTGGTAGGAATGATGTAGTGAAAAAATACATTAAAATATCCCTCCTGTCCCTCTGCCCCTTCCCCCCAACAATTTTGGTTTAAAAAATGCAGTATAATTCATCCAACTGCGCTTTCTCGTTGAAAAAGTGTAATTTGTCGCAAATAATCCAAACAGCTAAGCCTCAGGCACAGTATGAAATACTAGCCTGACTTGTCTCACATAGTACCAACATCGCAGATGTACGTGAACATATCACAACAGATGCACCACACTCACATCCCATGAGCGTCACACACAGCTTAGTATAAAATGCTATTAAGCTTAATGCACAACATCACTCCCATTCAGTTGTACCAGGAGGCTTTGCTGTCAGGTCATATAGAACTCTAGACACACCCGGAACTGTCAGTATCTCCATCACCATCCTCTGGACAACCTGCCAAAAGGGGAAAGAGAATTTCAAAATGTAGGCATAACTACTGTGTGCACAATTATTTAGAAAATCAGGGGGTGTATGACATAGGCACAACACTGTGGTCAGTAGGCCAACTTGGCAATGGTGCAGCCTGCAACAGAAATCAAGTGTATGTCAACAATCCAGGTTCATAATTTTTCACATTTAAAAATGTTCTCTCCCCTTTCCTGCTACAAGAAATTCTTTTAAGACACAGCTACAGATGTGTGTTCTTTATATCAAACATTTTCATATTGTATGCATCCTTACAGTCTGATAAGCTTCAGCCCTTTCTGCATGGAATGATCAGACTCTCTCTCCATAAACTGAACCCCAATATGTCACTTCAAAATATTTCTGTATTCTGAAATTTGGAAAAACTTCTTGAGAAAGAAATCTTCAGTAAAATGCATGAACACAATTTTCATACTTGCTGTATGCAGTTAATGCAACAGTTCATAAACTAGTTTCACTGAAATACTGTGACATGATGCCTAAAAGCCAGAATACTACAGTCACAGTTGCACTGTGGAGGCATTCACTGCACTATGTAATGGCTTGTTAAAACATGTTTCCACAGCAATGAATATGCACAACAGCAGCAGAGCAACAGCTGGAAGTGGTGTTTTCTAATCGGTACATGATAAGGCTTTACAAAGCAAACCAGAACTATGAGACAGTCACATGATTCCCAGAGTCCCTAGGGAAAAAAATGGGCATGAGTCCCATGGGGCTTGGAATCGAGAATGACTGCACTGGCAAGGTCCAGCAGCAATTTATCTCACCAACTGAGATAGAGAAGGAGAGTTAGACAGAAAAATATGGTCAAGGGTCCCACAGGGCCTGGGACCAAGAATGACCTGCTGGCAAAGCCAGCAGCCATTTACCCAAAACTCAAGTAAGTCACACAGACAGACAGAACAGTAGTCAGACCCCTCCTCTCACTTAAAACACATAAAAGTCTTGGTACAAATAAGAATTCGGTCATCAGTCCTGACAGCACCCAAAACCAAGAAGGCAAGAGTTAACAAGAAATTACTGCACTGCACTGCACTGCACTGCCTGCACTGAAGTTATGAGGGTCGATCAATAAGTACCCGTGTTAGGAATAAAGACACAAGTATTTCACATTTTATTTTTTATTTTTCAACGTAATTTCCTTTGAGGTTGATACACTTTTCCCAACGTTTCTGCCATTTCTTTAACCCCTCCAAAAATAAGATTTGTCAGACTCTTCAAAATACTCTTCTGTCTTGGCGATAACCTCCTTGTTTGAGCTGAATTTTTTTCCCCCAAGCCAAGTTTTCATGTTGGGGAACAGAAAAAAGTCGCAGGAAGCCAGGTCGGGTGAGTACTGTGGGTGCGGCAGCAATTTGTAGCGCAGTTCATGCAATTTGGCCGCGACAATTCCGGATGAATGTGCTGGTGCGTTATTGTGGTGAAACAGCACTTTTTTACTGTAGTACTGCCCCGTGGTCGTTCGTCCCTTCTGCAAAAAGTCCATGAGGATTATTCCCTTCGAGTCCCAAAAAATCGTGGCCATGACCTTTCCGGCTGGTCTTTGCCTTCTTCGGAGCAGATTCACCCAGAAGAATCCATTGTTTTGACTGTTGCTTGGTCTCTGGCATATAATAATGTATCCATGTTTCATCAGTGGTGATGACTCGACGCAAAAACTCCTGTGAATTTCGCTTAATGAGGTCCAAACACTGCTTCGACATTGACAGCCATATCCGCTTGTCCACCGTGAGCAATCGCGGCACCCATCAGGCCGACACCTTTCTCATACTTAACTTATCATGTAAAATACTGATTGCCATTCCGTACGACACGCCTACGGCCTCTGCTACTTCGGGCACTTTAGTTCAGCGATCAGCAAGAATCACTTCGTGGACCTTTTCAACGATTTCCTCGGTAACCACGTCTGCCGGGCGGCCTGGCCGCTCCTCATCAAAAACAGATGTACGACCACGTTTAAATTCGTTGAACCAATATCTCACGGTTGTCATAGATGGTGAAGGGTCCCCATAGACAGCATCCAACTTCGCTTTTATTTCTTCACGTTTTTCCATCCAAAAATAAAAAGTGAATTATGGATGGATATTGCACTTTTTCCAGTGTATCAAGAACGATGAAACATGTCTGATGCAACTGGCTGCCAAATAAAAACTAACCTATGAATCAGTCTGAAATTTAGTATGGTGTCGTTTGACAAATGGCAGTACACGATGGTAATGCCAACTTCCCTCAGCAACGCCACCTGTCTTCAAACACGGTACTTATTGATCGACCCTCGTAGACAGTGAGTAATCACACAACCCCCAGAGGTGTGATACAGAGAAATATGGTCATAAGTCCTGCAGGGCCCCGAACTAAGAATGACTATGCCAGCAAGGACCAGCAACAATTTACCTGGCCGACTAAAGCCATACTCAAATTTGTAACACAGAAAAATACGGTCATAGGTCCCACAGTGCTCAGACCCAAGAATGACTGTGTTGGTGAAGGCCAGCAGCAATTTACCCAACTGACCAAAGCCACAGTTACATAAATGTCAGCTGTGGGACAGAAAAATATGGTCACGGGTTCTGTGGGGCATGAAACCAAGAAATGTTGTGCTGGTGGGGCCCAGCAGCAAAGCAGTAGACCAGACTGAAGCCAAGGCCATTGAGGATAGAAGTGTTATGGACAGTCATGGTTACTGGAGGTCATTACAAAGCAATGAGTATGTGGAGATATAGCTGACTGAAAGGTTCTGAATGTGCTGTAGTTATTTACAGGCTGTGAACGAGGGTAGATGTACTATAATTACCTCTAAACAAAAGGAGGAAGCATCCATTAAATTCAATTACCAATCTTAACCCTGTGTTCAGTCACTAACCCATGACAAAATAAAAAGTCCTGGTCACATCATACATTAGGTGCAAAAGTAAATTTCAATTCTGTCCTGCCAAGAGAGGGTGTCTGTGTGATAATCAGATTATACAGCAGAGTTCACTGCTGACTGCAATAAGATACTGCATGGTGTTTCCAGTATCACAGACCATACAACAGCGAATAAATGAAGATGGATTTTGAAGGATGTGGTCATACCCTAACTGAAGTACTATCCCAGAATTTGGTTGCAGAGACAGGGAAACCATGAAAACCTCAGTCAGGATAGTCATATTCCAGCTGAGATTCAAACCAAGCACCTCCCAAAGCATAACTGCTACACCAGCTTGTTCAATGACACACCTAACATAACGCACATAAGGTTCTAAATCAGTCACTCTTCTAGCACTGACAGTTACACTTTGCATACTTACTTTTTATTTAATAACATCATCAGTAACTCAGGCTATATATTGCAGAATGGTAGGACAATTAATGGATATTAAACCAGCAAGGATGAGGAAGGAAGTGATTGTGCCTTAATCTGAGATAATATTCTGCCATATGCCTGGAAGAACTGTGGAAAACCAGGATAGTCAGTGTCCCAGGCAATATTTGAACTGAGATCCTCTGAAATACAAGTTAGAAGCATTATTGCGTGGGCCAGTTTGTTCGTTAAATGGATAACATGTCAAGTTACACTCCAGCTCTATAAGTTTCACCATCAGTTATAAACCGTCCAGACATGCACACACAAACTATTACAATATGAAGATAAAATAGACACATATATAACACAAGATACACAAATATATATTAGCATGACTATATGATTATATTACATTTACAGACAACCTAGTAACACTCACATCTACAGGCAGTTCTCGTCCTGGGACGGCTGGTACTCCTGTCATGAAGTCATGAGTACAGAAAGGCCTGAGCACGATCGAACGCTGACATGAGGGAATCCGCAACATTTGGTCACGGTCAAAATGCACAGGAATCAGCACAACTGGCATCTGACTGAGGGAGTTGACACAGCCTGATGAGGCCAACACCTGCCAGGGCAAAACCGCCTCACTAAGACCATCATCTCAATAGTAAAAGGTACCTTCACTTCTGGGGGTGCAGATCAGCTGCATCTAACTGACCCAATAACCATGATTCATGCTTTTATCTGATGATGGAAGCAGAGCCAGCTTATAAAACATTGTGCTTTTTAACCGAATTGAGAAAAAGGAAATGTCTACTGTCTGTGTCAGTTTGATACACCATGTGACACAGCATACCTTATGGTCTGTGACTGACCAGGGAGGCACATACTAGAAACCAATAGAAATAAACAAGTTCCATATTATATTACAAATCAGAAACCTGGATTATGTTACAGCTCTACATTGCAGATAACACCTGTAGGAAAATTCTTAAATTATATGGCAGCAGCCCTGTTAATAATTCAGTATGTCACTTTAAAGGTAGAGCAGTGTCACAGACTTTGAAAACCTGCCACCCTACCTAACCCACACAGTGATGGGGTGTTACACTGAAATCAAACATTCCTCATTTGCACCAACTATTCAGGTAGACTAATCTGATATGGTCTGTGCACATCCACAAAAATAAAAAAACTCCGTAGCTTCAGTCCGCAAGCGAACTACACTGACTGAGCGACTGCCGCTTGTCGGCGAAGTTAGTGCCAACTTTAGCGGATACAGTGTTTCGCATGGTCAGCACAACGAATACCCATGGCCATTAATATCAGTTTCTAGACTGGAGCCGCTACTTTCTGATTCAAGTAGCTCCTCAATTATCCTCACGAGGCTGAGTGGACCCCGCTCCAGACCCAATACTTCTCAGAAAATCTGGTAGCGGCGGGAATCAAACCCGGGGCCTATAAATCTATAGCCAGGAACTCCGACCACTAGACCACAGAGGCGGTGCACATGTGGGTTATTTAACCGTTCAGCGTGGTTTGATGTGTATGTTTCGTCAGGTATTTAAATCGTCTGGGGGGGTTTGACGTGTATGTTTCGTCCAGCTGCACACCTATGTTATAACGCCCATAATAATTGATGGTTTTGCCGTAGATTGTTAGATTTTTCGCTGGCCTGTTGTCAGTAGTTCAGAGTATAATAATCCACGAGTTTAGCTGCGCTAAATCATCGTTATATATGCCTTTCTTGCAGCAAAGTTCCTGTTGCTCTTGGGAGAGGTTTCTCCGTTCTACTGTGCTGAAAGGCCTGTTTTGTTTCCTATGAACTTATAAACAGCAGAGACGTGATATGTGCTGTGTTTATAATATCATATTGCCCTGAGCTGGCCACACTAACACACTCAATTGGAATTCTTAGAACAGGGATGTCCAAAAATTTATTCTTGCATGATCGATTGATTTTGCACAGTATATAGCACCCAGTTCTTAGAAAAACGTCACGAATTAAGGCAGAACACTGTGGTCACCCCCTGAGACGATACGGATGTGTGTGGGGGAGGGAAAAGAACTCATTCCTTCATGTATTATCGCTCCAGTTGACGCCATTTTATCGTACTGACCTTGGTGGTCGTTTCGAGGGATGACCATAAATATTTTTTTTGAGCCAGCTAAGCTCTGCTTTCGTTCACTATATACCAGCCAGTTCTTAGAATAACTTCATGAATTCTGTGGTCACCCCTACGACATCTGGGGCAGCCAAAATGGTTGGAATCTGAAACGCAGAAGCACCAACCCCTTGTTATGATAACTCGTAACGTTGAATTTACTACAGCTGACCTGGCAACTAAACGGGTCACGGAAAGACATTTCCTTGAACTATACCCCTCACGGGGAAGAAGAAGGCCGCACAGATGTGTGGTTAAAAAAAAGGGCAAAAGAAAAGACAATATTGGAGCGGTGAATGTGGGGCACCGTTGGGTTATACGAATTCTTCAAGGCCTTCCTTACACTGCTCAGATTCTACTAAACCAACTGCTTGTATTGCCGAGATACAGGGCGCTCATATTATAAGGTAAGGTTATAAAAACCATCTTTTAAGATCATTTTAGTGAAAGTTTCATCCTTCAAGGTGTACCATTCACTGCTCAAATACTAAACAAGCTGCTTCCATTGCCGAGATACAGGGCGCCCATATTATAAGGTAAGGTTATAAAACCACCTTTTAAGATCATTTTAGTGAAAGTTTCATGTTCCTATCTCATAGAATTTAAGAACAAAGATGAATAAATCATTTTCGAGCAAAATTTAAATGGCCGGCTGAATATATTACCGCCGGAGACGCAGCCGCGGAATTTAAATGACCGCGCCAAAGGGTTAATGCTTTCAGCATCCAGACTCTACATTGTGAGGATGATAGATTAACGATAAATAGCAAAGGGTCTGGAAGCAGCCATGGTCTAACCAAAGTATTATCCTATCATTTGTCTGCAGGGACTGAGAAGATCATGTCGGGATAGCCAGTGTCCTAGCTGAGATTAGAACCAAGCACCTCCCAAATACAAGTCTAGAGAGTTACCTCCACACTATTGTCACTATCGTGTTCAGTATCTCCCACGACAAGTGAGCAGGTTTGTATATTCTATTTTCCAGCTAAAACTTTGCAATTAACATCTTTTGAGTTTCATTTTGCTCACCTGATTGGCTACATGGTCTGCCTGCCGGAGTGTGCTCAGCACATTCGAAGTTAGGAATGTAGGTGTGATGTCCAGCACCTGGTCACGTACCAATCCACCCCATATATAGCATACCCGGTTCACATTGTGACAAACCCTAGGAATGAGACGAGCCAAGAATAGCATGTCATCCCAGTCTGGCTCCTTCTCACTGGACAGTCCCACCACATAGCTATAGCTGCGACAGTCTCCCTGCACAATGAAAACATGTTCATTAACTTCAAAAGAGTAAAGTTTACTACATATGCACGTGTTACTGACAAAATATTAATTTTCATAGCTTCATCTGAAACTAAATTCATCTCCTTACCATTGACTCACTTATGGCATGTTTCTTGCATTCTAGAAACAGATTACAGACCGCATTTCACATGAAGCAGGTTTCTTGATTTTCTTGAACATTGTAAACACACAAGATGATGTGTAAACACGGTTCAGTTGTCTGCAAATGGAGTCTGTGCCTTCCAAAAGGACCAACAGATTCTGCACACATGCACACCATAGTGACCGCAGTGTTGCAGCAATATTTGCAAACAGAACTTATTTTGTGGATATGTTTCACATATTTAAAAAAAAAAAAAATTTGTTCTTATGTTAATGTATGTTCGAAAGTCTCTCGGACCTTTTCCATTGCTCTTTAGTGCCTATCACATTTCCTAGTTTCACCTCTCCAAACTTTTGCATTAGGTTGGCCTGCATGCATAAGGTGCCTTCCTTATTTTGAAAAAGTAAAAATAGGCTAATGAGCTTCCCTTGCTGTCTGCATGTATCCTCCCCCCAAATTAACTTCTGAATGGTTGAACTAATCTTTACGAAATTTGGTATGTATATTATGGCACCTGAGCCCATCCAAAGGGTCTAATTTATAAATCGCCCCATTAGTAATACCAACATTACAGACTCTCAAATTTCTAAGACAGACCCTTAATATTGCTTCATTGCCTCTACTGATCTTCATGAAACTTGGTATGCATATCATGCCACCTGAGCCCATCTCAACAGTGCATTTCATAAATCCCTTTAATCAGTAACACCAATATTCCAGCAATTTAAATTGTTGAGGCAAAACCTTAATATTGCTTGAATGCCTAAACCAATCTTCATGAAACCTGGTGTGTATATCATGCCACCTGAGTACATCTCAATGGTGTACATTATAAATCACTTTCATCAGTAATACCAACACTATACAGTCTCAAATTGTTGAGGTAATACTCTTAATATTACTTGAATGCCTGAACCAATTGTCATGGAATGTACATCATGTCACCTCAGGCCATCTCAACAGCACAGTTACAAAATCCTTCTCATCAGTAGTACCAACATTACACCCTCTCAAACTGCTGATGTAATACTTTTAATATTACTTGAATTCCTGAACCGATCATCATGAAACTTTGTATGTTATGTGTCATGACATCTGAGGTCATCTCAACAGCATACAACACAAATTCTTCCCATTAGTAATAACAACACTGAGCAGCCTCCGTAGTCTAGAGGTAACGTTCCCACCTCATGACTCGCAGTATGCGGGTTCAAATACCCGGCGGAGGTCGTCAAATTTTTAAGGGCAGAAAAATTCAGGGAACAAGTCCTCTGGGAGGGACTTTAAGCCGTGGGTCCCGTGTCGTAGCTTTACAGCACGTAAAAGAACCTCATATCTCCAAAGGAGGTCACTGAGCCAAATTACGGACGTTTCCCACCCAACAGCAGTCTCTAATACCTCTGGTATAGATACCTCTCAGCTAGTAGAGCCGGTCTCGCTGGCTGGGCAGGACTGATGGTAAGCCCCAGTACCGGTAGGATATAGAGACTGGTAGAAATCATAGAGGGAAGCACAATGGACCAATACAGGTCTAAGTGCATGGGGAAACCCACCCTCTCCAATAACTAACTAATACCAACACTGAAGCCTATCACACTGTTGGAGTAATAACCTTAACATTACCCTAACAAATCTTCATGAAACTTGGTATGTATATCATGCCATCTGAGGCCATCTCAACGGCGTACTTCATAAATCACTTCCATTAGTAGTACCTACACTGCATCCTCCCATACTGTATTGTTTTACTGACTTCATTACACATACATTTTGAATCTTTCTTTCTGCTTGTGATATCTGACATTGAAATTACACCAAAATGAATACAGGCAATTAGCTGTTCCCAAAACTTCTTGTTACAGTTTATTTCGTAGTACTGTGTAACACATTTGTACCTTCCATCCTCCTCTCTTCACTGGCAGAAACTTATAAGAATTCAAAGGCTGTGGTCTTCTGCATTATGACATCATGCAGTCATGAGGGCGGTTACTCTAACCGTCCTTCTCCGGCAGACCTCTGAAGAGCCCTTTGGTTGCTGGTTGCATCTGCTCCTCTAGCCGTTCCCTCTCACCTGTTGTTCTTCGAGTTGGCAGGTTGCTGCTGCGTCCTTCCTATCCAGTTCTGTTTCCCTTTTTGTTGTTCTGGTGGATAATAGTTTGCGGGGTATGGGTTATCGGAGTGCTGGGCGCCAGTAAGCTTATTGTAACGGCTTACATTTCGGGGAAAAGGGGGGATGAACTGGAAGCTACAAGTGCTAGGTACCGCGTTCTCACTGGAGCGATGAGATTCAGTCTCAGGGTGAATACGGGCCTCGCGTCAGCGGGAAAGAGAAGAGTGTTTTAGGTAGGCACTAACACACACTGTTTAATTAGCCGATCTTGCTATACACGTACATGTATCAGCACTTGTTGCACTTCCTTAAAACACCTGGAAATCTCTCCAACACTGGTGACCGGATCCCTGGCTAGTTAGTTAGCGGCTGTTTCTTTTAGCACAACCCCTAGAATTGCACTTTCACTTATACTTTTAGCACCAAGAAAATTTCACGTTAAATTTAGAAGAGTTATCCAGAGACTGTTCCTGCAAACACTTAAACATAATTTCGGCTGTACACTTGGAGGGTTGTTCAGAGACTCCTCTCGCAGACTGACCCTGCTTCGAAGCAAGAAATCTTCGCGGCTTCAGCTCCGCCTCCAAGTTACTACCCTAATTTCTGCTGATTGGAACAATTCGAATTTAGGGAGTTAACCATAATTCTCACTGCTCCAATCACATAACTTTAATCTGGGACTTTGGACCTTAAAGTCCTAATGTCGTTTTTGACAGCTGCTTGAAAAATTATACCAGTAGTGTGGGTTGCTGGCCTTCCCACTTTTGACTTACGGGTTCAAAACCTGTCAAGTGTAACTGTACCAAAGGATCCCGCAGGTCAACTTTCTAACTGAATTTCCAGGAAAACTCTGCGGGGTGCTTCCTGTCTGGTCTTTGTAGCAGTGAAGCAGGCCCTATTCTTGAAACCAAGAATCGGGCTAAGTCACCCTTGAATGTTCTTGCTACATCCTATGCTTCATTTCTCTAAAAGAAATATTGATTACAAATAAAGCTGGTGGTGTCAGTGGTACGGCTACATTACCAAGCTCTCAGCTGAATTTGCTGTCTCTGCCTTCAGGGCAGAGGTGAAGATGGAAGGAGTTTATGCCTCTGAAATGCGGGTAACCAGCTTATAGACTGAATGGTGTCATAACAACAGAAGATCACAATGCAAATCTTTACTTCAGCAAGAACTTCAATCTCATACAGCTCTCATGAATGTCCATAATTTTTACTCTACACCATGACAACTTTATAAACTGACTGCAACTCATATCTACACTCACATTTTATTTAGAATAGTTTCTCAGTCTTAGTGGATGAAACAAGTTTCGACTGCAAAACCTGCAAGTATCAGACATCAACCAGAGGGCTACTATTAGACCAATGCGCATGAGACATTACTGTAACATTACCTGCACACCAACACTCCGAATAGGCAGAAGTGTGGCTGCCAGATGCTGCTTGTTTGAGGCTTTCCTGAGCTCTAACCTCTCGTCTTCACTTGTCACACTCTCCACACGGTTCAGCAATGCATGCTTCTGTAACATGATACAAGCAACACAGGTGCTTCTACAGGTCTCACATCATACAACAGAGTCTAGGCACCACTTCACCATCAGCAATGGGCTCTGTAGCTGCAGCTGTTAATGTACAGTAACTAAATAAGAAGTATTCCTGTTTAAGACGTTAAAGTTTGTCAGTCCTGCCATATATTCTATAAGACATACATATCTTTTCTGTTGATAGGGGCTTCCCACATAAGGGCCTGGATAGCTCAGTCAGTACACAGAGGCGTCCTCCGGTGTCCAAACCAGCTCTGGGACTCACCCAGCATCCTATACAATGAGTACAGGGATCTCTTTCTCTGAGAGTAAAGGGGCCAAGGGCATGAAGCTGACCACTCACCTCCATCTGGTGCCAAGGTCAAGAATGGTGAAGCTGTACTTCCACTCCCCAATATGTCTTCATGTCATTATGATTAATTTATTAAGCACATGGACAACTTTACTTTTTAGCATATAAAATATTTTACACTACAACAATCTTCTTTTGTACAAAAAAAGATACAGCTATACAGGTATGTAGTGTGAGACCGCAAACAAGTGCTTAATCAACATGGGAACAGGGACCTATCTGTGTCTGTGAGCAGGCAGCCAGAAATAAGATGAAGAAAGCAATCTTCTGGGATTTGGCACCATGTATATCTGGTGTTAACCGACGTTTTGGAGGAACGTATCGCCTCCATCTTCAGGGTAGAAGGAAAAATATAAGAAATCTGCAAGCGAAGAGACGTTGGTTAACACCACATATACACGGTGCCAAATCCCAGAAGACTGCTTTCTTCATAGTCACGGCCGTGAAAGCCTCAAATCTTACAGAAATAAGATGGTTTAAGGGCAGGGGGTAAATGTTATCAGTACAAGGGACTGCCAAATTACAGTTACATAAACACTGGGTTCTTGGTCACCTTTTAGTTGCTTTCAGAATTCTTAAATAAAAAAAATATATATATAGCATGCTGTGACACTACATTTCACAATACAGCAATCAATTAATCAATCAATCAACAAAAGTGCAGGAACATATGACTTTGTGAATGCAGTGATATGACTAACAAAGAAAGTTATTTGATAACTTGGTAAATCAGCAACAATCCATGCATTCATAAAGTACTGTAATTCATCTTAGCCACCCGTCAAAGAAACCCAAGTTTAACACACCCAACTCTCTTGCGAACCAGAATTACGGATTTAGAGTATATGTGATCTGTCTGACTTCTTATATAAGATGAATCTATCCTGATATAGCCTAATGAGATTTTTTACACATGTCTGCAATCCCTAAATAACGCAGGTGTTGCTATGCTGCCTTGATGGTTATATGCCAGTGCCCAGATGTTCCACTCACCCTTGCCTTTGGCCAGCATTCACTGTCCTGGTCTTAATATTGCTATTTCTGATGCTCCTGCTCACACAGACTCTGCCAGCCAATATTTAGCATGGGTAGAATAACTGCAGAATGCCTGAAGGATAAAGATTGTTCCACACTCTTTACCTTTACCTTTATTTTCTGGTGCACCAAGACTACCTAGCAGTATACAAAAGGTCATGCCTTCACCAATATACATTTCATCACTATAAATAACCCGAGAACAAAAAAGTGCACTGGTGAAGAAGAATGACACAGCATCTTCACACATCAATCTAAACAATGTCCTCATACTGTTCAAGACTTGAAGGGGCTGCTACCGTAGGATAGTGCTTGCATGCTTTTGCCTTTCATTATACAGTTAAAACCCAATTTCAGGTTTCTTACATATCAATGGATGTGAAAACTAAATTAAGGATAATCTTAAAGGAAATTCAACACTGCACTTACTGACTTGGGACCAGTGAACCTATGTTAAATGAGGGAAAACATCAAAGCAAGATCAATTAAATGGGGGTTCAACTGTATTGCTTCTTCGATTCCTTATGTCAACATGGTCTAATTCCTAGTCAACCAATGTTGAGCACATGTCTACAAACTCAAGAGCAGGTTGAAGAGGGGAACCTGTCAAAAATAACATCTTACTGTTAGTGTTGTCTCACCAGCCACTGTGATGTGCTGGATGCCTTACTATGTTAGCAGTCAAGGAGGCTATATCATCTTATTAGCAGTAATAAGCCACAATTTGAAAATTTGTCAAACATGAGGAAGTACAGCACACAGCTGGCTTCAAAATGCCGGTTATAAATTATGTGGAAAGAGCAGAAACTTTTTCTCTCTGATGTGACTCTTGTTTTTCTCAATATTATGTAACTGTGATTTTCCTAATCTCAATCTATGATGTAAAATTACACTTTGAAAAATATGATTATATATCTTACCCATGGCACAAACGGCTGAAGCCACTGAAGCACCTTTAAACCTACTCACTCATATTGTACCCACAACTTTCAGATAAAAATTTTTTGTTAAAAAAGTGCATAAATGACATGAGTAAATATTGAATACAAACAGTCCCAAAAATGTGATTCAAGAAATGTTCAAATGAACCATCACCAAGCGAAAAGCAGAAAATATAAGTTTGACTTCCATGCATCAAACAGCTGACTCAATCAGTTCAATAATTTCAAGTGTAGCAACTATGTTATGCAACCTATTTCTAAGCAACAGATTGGTAAACAAGCATCTACAAGAATACAGTAATTGTTGGAAATAGTGTTTTCTGTTAAGTCTGTACAAAGTGGTTACAAAGAAGTCGACTGGGGCAATCCAGTTAGTTGATGGTTGGCAGCGGAGTAGAGCTCTGCAAGGGAGGCTGAGAAGAGATGGTGATAGGGTTCAGTGGAGAGTTGAAAGTCCAGCTGTGAAGAGTTAGTTACAAGAGTGCGGCTGGGAAAAGAAGACTTCACAGGTGCTGTAGTTACAGTGAGATTGTTATAATTACTGTGTTAAAATCAGTTGCCAGGATATGACTAGTGAACACTGAGAAGACTTAGCATGTGCTAGTGATTTGTAAAGTGTGAAGATCTGAGATGGCGCCATAATCACTTGTAGTTTTGAGTGGTGTGTACATGTGTCTCAATAAAGCCAATATCCAGTCCATACCACATCTATGGTAACCCCTAAATCACAACAGTATACAGGACAATTTGAATGGTTTCAAACTGAATATTTTGCATTTCTGATGATCATATGTATAAAATGATATAACTATGCTGCCAGACAAGTCATCTGTGAACTTCAGCGATGGTGAGCGGAAAGCCCTACTGTTAAAATATTTTTTCTACTTTTTCGTTTTCTTCGTTCTGCTAATTAGACATATAAATAATGTATGCAGCCTTAAACAGTAACACTCTTTGGAATGAAAGCGCCAAGAAATCTGAATTCAGTTTTCTCTCCTAGCAAGATCTTAGATGCAGTCCTTTAAAGAAGTCTCAACAGGGTTTTACTGCATTTCCCCCATTCTCCCCAAGAATGCCACATACACAGCACATCACAACCACTGTGATTAGAACCTCAAATATAATATACAATGAGCTAGCTCATTTGGTTGAACAACATGGACAAAACAGTCATTACCTTTTGTAGCATTTGGTCATATTCTGCAATGATTTTCACAAGAACTTGTGTCTCTGAGAAATCCCGTTCCATGTAGGCCTCCTCAGCACACAACACCCTTATGGCAAGGCCTGGACCTGGAAATGGGTGCCGCATCACCAGGTCCGGTGGGAGACCAAGGTCTCTGCCCAACATCCGTACCTGAACAGAGGTTCAGCTATAACAACATGTGACCTGGCTATCAAGAGAGCAAATTGGTTATGGGCATAATTCAATTCCAAAAGTTTTGATGATGCTGTATGACATTAAGGGTTACTGGGATTCTGGACTTCGTATATTAGCTAATATTTTGAACAGAACACATTTCAGAAACTGGATCTCATTCCATCCTCAGCTGAAAACACTGGGAGATACGTACACAGATGGATCCATTACAAAGAGTTGATCTCAATCACAGAACCAGAGGGTGTGTCCAGAATACCAGACGATGGACAAAGTCAATCTTAACGGAAAATCTGAACATGCGCCGCAGTGATCCTTCATCACAACACCACACCCACCCACACATCCCTGAAAACCAGAGTTTGTGACTAACAACAACATGGTTACCATTCCCCATCCTCCCTATTAGCCAGACTTAGCCCACTGTGATTTTGCCTTGTTTCCCAAATTAAAAACGAGAATATCTGAAACAATGTCTGACATCCAGTACTCAACAGCATTATGGAAAATGATATTTATGCTGTTTCTGAAGCATGGAAAAAACAATGGGATCGCTGTATATGTTCCCAAGGAGACTATTTTGTAGGACGTGGCAGCCAAAATTGAGTAAGTTATTCCAGCATTTTTTTCTTCACCTAGTTTGGGAACTTTCCAATAGCACCTTATACTGAAGGAAATGTGGAACTTGTTAGGTAACCTACTGAAAGAGACCCAACAATATATTACTTGTACTGCATATTTCCTTGGCATAAGCATTGCATCAACACATTAATTAATTAATCATTAAAGATCTGAAAATTAACAGATACAAGATACACAGATTAATCAACAGCCACGTGATGTTGACCGTAATACGCTGACTCCTTGAATTTACTGAAGCAAATCCTGGTCCTCTTGAGAACATTTTGTATTGAGTAAATTGGCTCAAGCAGTAATGCTTGTGACTTGTATTCTACAGGCAATCATCCAGATCTCAGCCAGCCATCAACTATCCTGACTGAGAGTTTTCATGCCTTTCCTCAGTTCCTCTTGACAAATGCCACAACAGGACCTTAAATTAGGCACAACTGCTTCCTTCAACTTCCTCCCCAATTCAGCATTCAGTATCATCTATTCATTCAAAACTATATAAGTCACAGTTACTGGCATATTTAAAAAACTAAAATAACAGAAAACAAATAAACATCTGGCTTACATATACATGGAATCAAGACAAAGCATGCAAATATAGGGAAGAGAAAATTTAACTTTATGATGTTCCATTTCATCCAGCAAAGTGCACATAGTACACTGTGTCTGAACCATCTTCCAAGGTGCATCACAATCATCAGAAAGTTCTGTATTTTTTATACACAATGAAAACCAAAACAGCAATACCAAAGATCTCATGGAACACATATGACCCTCCTTCCATAAGGTTACTTGTTCAAGGTATTAGATCCTTTAGGTGAGGTTTCAGATGGGCAAACAGATGAATATTGCTACACAAGACTATTATTCTGAAATTTATGCAGCATTTCTGTGGAACAGCTTCTTGAAGCCTGTATTTCATATTTTTGCAATACCGATGTTATGATTGGACGGTGAATATGTGAAGCAGAGCCAGTCCTTTCATGACAACCCTGTAGTGATGCTTCCACCTGGAAGCCTTATGAAGGCAAGAGAGAAGATAATTACTGTCATCTGGGATGTGGCACCATGCAGGTTGACAGATGGATTCCAATGTTTGAGGGGAACATATCCAGCAATTTACATGGTGTCTCATTCCAAAAGACAGTAATAATTCCAGTAACTGCTGTAAGAACCTCAAATCTAACAAGAAAGGACAGCCCAGGTCCCTGGCTACCATTTAAAAGTATTATTTCCAGAATAAGAATCACAACATGTCACTGATCACTTAACCTCTTCAGCAGATGGTGTTACCATGTTACAGCCTGTTTCAATTTACTCCAGTGCCTCAGTTCCATCACCCTGCATAATCACAAGAACAGACAGCATGTATAGTAAGAAGAACTGTACCTCATCCTTGTGAAAGTCTTTCAATGGCTCAACAACTCGCCCCTCATCTCGCAGCTGCCTGATGAGCTCACTGTCATTGTGGTGTGTTTTGATCACATCCGCTTTGCCACTAGCAAGATGTGATGCAGACTCGATCAGGTCGGGCCTCAAGGTACCCTGCCCCAGGAATACTTCTTCCGGTTTAAGGTTCAGCTCTGAGATCACTTCATTTGCTACCTACAGCAATCATGTGAGAACTTTAATAACAAAAAATGAAATCACCCTTAGATACAAAGCAAATGCTAACAGACACTTCACAAATTTCACTAATAGCTATTATTTCCACGTAACCACTGGACACTCCACTTTTCCCCACGTACACTTTGAAATCCTCCCTCATTTTATTTATATATTATTTATTGCATGACTGTGGTGTTAGAGAAAACAGGATTAACTCACTAAGCATCACTTCACGGGAGAATAAGAAACAGCTTTACATATTTATTTACTAATATACTTAAGCCTATACTTCATAATGTCACTGAATGAAAAAATATTGTACTCAGAGACATGCCCTGGTTTTATCTGATCCTTTTAACATGGAAAAGTCTGTGATCCACTTGTGTCATTCTGACCACTTCTGACCTAACTCTTTTCTTTGGCACCACAGAGTTGTAGATTAATGCCACACACGGGTGCAATCTCTGAAATAAATCATTCTCACTTGCAGCTACAATTCCTAGTGACTAATTCCAATAATCTACGCTCACACATTAAAATCACTATCTTCTCTATATGCAGGCTATCAATGGAACTTACAACTTCTTTATTAAAACTGTCACAACACAACTATATCAAGGTCAATGCCTAGTCTGGCTCTGCTACATGTTTTGGATATTAAAAGCCATTAGATAAAATGGAAACTTATTTTTGGAAAACATCAAGACTGCAATGCCAGATGAAGAAACGGTACGACTGCAACCCGGTGATAATATCTAACTACTCAGGATGACTTCCAAGTAAAAATAAGACAATGACAGAATGGTAAGTCTTAGGATGAATAACAATTTTCCTCTTTTCCAGTCTTAAGCTCACACTTTTATTGTTTCCGTTAAGTGAGGTACACCTCCAGAGTAGGCTGACTGCGATGACATGGTTCCTCCCTTGTTTCTCTAACACATCCTTGACCCTATTTTATATTTTTGGACAGACAACATGACAACATGAATTTCAAACGAAAAAACTGGAAATTTGTGAGTCATTAGATTTGAAGATTATATTGAAAAAAAAAAAACTTAAATGGGGGTAATTTACCACTGAGACCTACTTTGGATCACTGAAACTTGACATCAAATAATGGAAACCCATTAAACTGATGAATGTAAAATGAGTGTTCCATTGTAATATGCTTTCCTTTCCACAGACTTTGTCCACATTAGGTAAGGATCAAATTCAGTAGTAGATATCTTATAAGAAAACCTCCAGCTCTATCTCTTTACTGCCGTAGGAGCTGTTCTCTCCTGGAACTTTTAGAAAATTATGCAATGGTACTCTCTGAATCTGTCTATTCAACCACCAAAAGCTATTAAATGCCCCAGTTCCTGTAATAGCAATTGTGTGAAGCTCATTCACTGGGTGAACAAATCACCCCTTGATTTCCTGCCTGGTCTTCACAGTACTGGTACGCCTTGATTTATGTGACAACTGTGTTCCAAAAATAAGGTCATAGAGGGTGAAATCACATAACTTGAATATTAGCCAAGTCACATTCTCCCCTTTGTATTCCTCCTCCACGGCACAATACTGTGGTGATTTTACACCATGCAAGAATTGCAGAGCCGCAGAAATCTGTGAAAATGGCGATTACTCAACAATATGGAAAATGGCGTTTTCTCTGTGCCATGCCAAGCCAAGCCACACTGCACTCATTGTTACGCAGCGCCGTGGTAAACACCTCTCAGCAGTGACTAATCGATGTGTTGCCTAGCAATGCCTCTGTAGACACGATGATTACGCAACAGGGAGCAAGCTGCGGCTTCTGCTTGTCCAATCAAGGGTTTATAGGAGAGACTGGAATTCCTAAATAGTCAGAGTTAGTCAGATAGTCAGTTCTCAGTCAGTGTTCAGTGCGAGACAGCCAGGGGAGGAAGAAGTCTTGAACGTTTTATGAGTGTGATAGTCAGTGATAATCAGTGATAGTGAGTGACAGCTGAGAAGTCAGCCAGTGAAGACTTAATGTGCGACTTCAAGACTTTATGTGTGCTACAGTGCAGTGAGATTGGAAGTGTGTAATTCAGTAAGATTTGTATAGCTCCCGTATTACAAATATGTGAAAACTACTGCAGATAGGGTGAGAAGATTGGTGTGTAATGAGTGTGAATGGTATAAAACCGCAATAGTGTAATAATCACGTGTAGTTCCGACTAATGAAGACTCAATAAACCAATTACCAATTCGAACCGCATCTCAGTGCCCCAAACATATTACCATACTTTACTCCCCCTTCTCCCCACCTTGCCCACTTAGCCAGCATTATGTGAACACCGGAATCTGTGTAAGTTGGTTAATACATTGAAGTAAAATCATATTTCTCATATTTGCACATAACAAAAAGTATATGTAAAGTGTATTATGACACCCACTATTTAACTCAAATACCTATTCTCATCTTTATAGAAGATGCTTTTCTTTTCTTCACATCATTCATCATGGTCACACACATGAAGCAGTAATTCACTCTTATTGCATATTTTGCGGTCAACAGTGATGGATCACTTTGCTTTCAAGCATGATACTGGAAGCTACCGTTCAGTGTGACAGCAATCAATTATTTCACACATTTTCCCCTGTGTATATACTACACTGTGCGTTCAAGTTCTAAGGTCTCCGATTTTTTTTCTCACACAATAATCATACAAAAAATTTGAAACTTCTGTCACTTTTCAACGTAATCTCCCTGCAGCCATACACATTTTTCACAACGTCGACGCCATGATTCCATGGGCGCTATGAACGCTTCTGTAGGAGTCTGTTTTGACCACTGGAAAATAGCTGATGCAATAGCGGCACGGCTGGTGAGTGTGCGACCACACAGAATGTCTTTCATCATTGGGAAAAGCCAAAAATCGCTAGGAGTCAGGTCAGGTGAGTAGGGAGCATGAGAAACCACTTCAAGGTTGTTTTCATGAAGAAACTCCTGCGTCGCATACACCCAATGTGCTGGTGCATTGTCCTGCTGAAAGAGCACATGTGCAGCCTTTTCCGGCCATTTTTCTCGCAGTGCTGGAAGGAGCTTGTTCGTCAAAACGTCTTCGTAGGATGCACCTGTCACCGTTGTGCCCTTTGGAACAAAGTGAGTAAGGATTACGCCATCCCAAAACATGGCCACCATTATTTTTTCAGCACTGGCGCTTACCTGAAATTTTTGGTGGCGGTGAGTCTGTGTGCTTCCATTGAGCTGACTGGCACTTCGTTTCAGGATTGAGAAACAGCATCCATGTCTCATCCATTGTCACAATTGATGAAAAAAAAAGCCCCATTCATGCCTTCATCACGAGTCAATATCACCTGTCAAACTGCCATGCGCGCAGCCTTGTGGTCATCCGCCAGCATTCGTGACACCCACCTGGAGGGCACTTTTCGCATTAGCAGGTTTTCATGCAGGACTGTGTGCACAGATCCCATGGAAATGCCAACTTTGGAGGCGATGCTTTCCACACTCAATCAGCGATCCTCCAAACAAATTTCTCAACTCGCTCAACCATGTTGTCAGACCGGTTGGTATGAGGCCGAGATTGTTTTGGTTTGTTGTCACACAACGTTCGGCCTTCTTTGAACTGTTGCACCCACAAACGCATATTTTTCACATTCATGACACCATCACCACATGTCTCACTCAACTGGCGATGAATTTCAATGGGTGTCACATCACGCAAGTGGAGAAAACGAATGATTCCTCGCTCTTCTTGTAACGAAAACGTCGCCATTTTAGGTATCAAAAACACTCCTCACTCTCGCCGCCACCACTAGAGTTCTGTGCTCTGTACAGTGCTGCCATCTCTGTCACACATTCACAAAGAGTGCACATGTATTTTAAACTAAACCGCATGTGTCTATCTGCTCCCAGTCCTGAGAAAAAAAATTGGAGACCTTAGAACTTGAACACCCCTCGTACTATACCCACTTAAGAGTATCATAAAAACGGATGCAAAGACACTACACACACTATTTCATACAAAGAATGTACCATTATTTTCCTAAAGATATCACCTCTGCAGTTTATTTTCATGTGACAGTCTCCATAACTGACTGAAACTCAAAACAAAGCTGCCAGAGCTGTTTTCAAGAAAATCGCTACTTCATTTTCTGGCGCCCACCTGAAATACTCCCAATTTTTGGGCATGTATATGAATGTATAAGGGGTGGGCCTTCTTGGCCCTTGCACCGCGACCACAGTGATCAATTTTTGGGCATAGTACGTTCAGTTCATATTCACTAGTTACTGACCTACAATGGATAACTCTTTAAATACTGAATACAAATAAGGGCTGGCCAACCATTCAGGCAACAGCAAGATGCATATACATGTAAACATATTGTAACGTGTTTCGTTACTGAATACGCCGTAGAGATTGTTAATTGGTTTATTCAACAACCTACAACTAACGGCTACAATTAATTATAACAATGTTGCGGGATTTTACACTTTATAACCCTATTCGCAATAATCAATTCACCCTATTGTCAGTAGTCAACACGTTTTCACAGTATGGGAGCTATATAAGTCCCACTGTATCACACTCCCAATTAATTCTCAGTTACACACACATCTGGTACTTCTTTCCGCGACGGCTGCGATACTTGTATTTCAACTCGACTCGCAGGCTGCTGCCTTGAGAACTGTTGATAACACACTGACCTTCGCTTGCTGCTCAGCCGACTTTTATTCCGTTCGCTGTTGCTAGGGTCACCCACCACGTCACAGTAGGAAGCGGTGCCGCGTCACCGTGTTTGCGTATAGCCTAGCAACGCTGTTACCTCGCGCTGTCTTACATCACCGCGCGTTGCGCGTTATGTCACCGCGGAGGGGGGAGGGAGCGCTACGTTACCGCCACGTGCCGCTGGGGATGTAGGGGTTCTCTTTTGCGCAACATGTCACAACATCATTTCAAAAACCACTTTTTCATATTCTGGAGAAGTGGCTGAAAATATGGAAATCTCAAGACTGACATTTTTCATGATCACAATAATTTCTCTCCCTGCATCTCGCGCACGCACGCACACACACACACACACACAAAACAGAAAGTATAAAACAGGATATAATTTTCAAAATTTGAATGCAAGACTAAAAATTCAGGAAATAACAACAAAAGCTATATCAATAAAAATTGTATGTTATATTCAGAGGATTACGGACAATCAACAGAAAGAAATATAAAATTAAGAAAATATACAAAAAATTGTGATCATTAAATCAAGGTGTCACTGTACCCTGGATGCAAGAAATAAATGTGACCATCAAATGGAATGTATTCTAGGTGGTAATGAAGTGATGGTGGCTTACTCTTGTATATATAGTTAAACAATTTCAGCTTGTAAAACAAATGCCTGAAGGGGAAAGGATTCGCTGTTCCTTCCTTTTATTTTGACATGACAGTGTAAAATGAAATACTGCAAAGAGCAGCAGGGCGGACTAACAGGGCTGCAGTGATAATGCAAAGAGACAGTCAGGAGAGGAAAACTGGAGTGGGGACACAGGAGAGATGCAGTGACCTGCTGCAAAGTGAGACTGTTCCACATCCACACATTCGGACATTTCTAGTGACCACAGGGGTGAACAGGGATAACTGTTACATACATAAAGTGACTGACCTTAACAAAGACATCTCCAATAATTTTCCTCTTCTCTTCAGGGTTTGATGTCATGCTGAGAATCTTTGTAACACGTGTCCTGGAGTTGGGATCTCGTTTGTCCAGGGGGACAGTCGTGGTGCCATGCAGGAACTGATGGCTTGCATTGATCACTGAAACACAACCGAAGCAGGGACTTTCAGCCATACTTCTCACTGCGCATGATGATTTTGCTTTCTTTGCTTGCAGTTTATTTAATGATCCTGTCAGTAACTCCGGCTACAGTATGTAGCATCAAATGATCAGATGATAGTTGTTAATAAACTGGAAAGGATATGTAATGAAGCAGACATGGCCTATTCCTAAGATTCTATCCTGGTATTTGCTGGATGGACTGAGTTAAACCACCAGAAATCTAAGTCCTGGCCAACATACGAACAGAGCCCCTCCAGAATAAAAGTCAGAACTGTTAACACTTGAACCAACTGGCTCAGTGTCTGTACAATCAAACAGGGATATATGTTCCCAAACAGAAAGCAGATTGAGAAGTTCACCACATTAGGAGACAATGTTTTTTTTCTTAAATTCAGATGTGGTACACAGTCAGTCATAAAATGTTATAATTATGGCAAACTAGGTATAGGTACTCGGATGTTAATTTTTCTGATACTTGTTTTCCACTAACTTATTTGGCGATGTCTGGTTAGTGTACCCTTTCAGCATGTCAATGTCATCCTTACTTCAATCTATCCAAGCTGCCATAAACCTGGGAGCAAAGTGGATGGCTTGAGTACTGCGGAGGGTTAGTTCGGAAGTTGGAGATTATATATCTGCAACAAGACATCTTTCTGGCCCCAAATATATGTGCAATGTCTCCTTAATCAATAGTCTTTCAAGAACCAGTCATCAGCAGCAAGTTACAGAATCTCTATATTTTGACTTCAAGATTATTCTACAAAAGACACTATTAGCAACAAACCATCTTTTCAGTCTCAGACAAATACAGGAAGGCACAAAAGTAACTACCCATGGGGTTAAAAATTAAGTCATACTGTATTATTACTGTAAAGATAAAGCTGTCCCTGTGCTTAACAAATTAAGTGCTATGCCATGAAGACATATGGGGCAGCAGAGGTATAGCTCCACCATTCTTAACCTTGGCACTAAATGGAGGTGAGTTGCCAGCTTCCTTTCTTACACTTGAAACAGACAGTAACACTTCAGCTACATTTTGTTAGTCACACTTCACTCCTCTCCACATCATCCAGATCAGCTCTGAGGACCACCCAGTATCCTAGACAGAGGGTACCAAGGGCTGTTTCCCCAAAGGTTAAGCAGTAGGGGCATGAAACTGACCACTCACCTCCGTCTAGTGCTGAAGTTGAGAATGGTGGAGCTACACCTCCACTCCACCTATGTCTTCATGGCATGGTGCTTATTTAATTAAGCCCAGGAATAACTTTACCCTTATGCTTGAAAGATGTGAAAAGTAAGTAATCTGTCTGACATCTAACATCCAGACTGATTACATAAGATGTCCAAAAAATAATGGTGGGATTTCAAGAAACAATATTCAGAAAACTGTTTTATTTTAAAGTACACCTCAAATGGCTTTGAATATAATTAGACAGTTTCAACGTGTGTACTGTTCATGACCCTGCATACGTCCAATCGAAATGCCACTTCTTGCTACACATGCTGTAACATATTGCTTGTTACCTGCCCAGCAGCTTCCCTTATTCATGGTTTAAAATGATTCAGATCTCTAAATTTCATTCACATAAACATAATTCTTTATGTAGCACCAAAATAAAAATCAAGCGGTGTAAAATTAGGGATTTTAGGTGGCCACAGACCAGATGACAACAAACACACTGTGTGACTGGAGGAATGTAATGGTACAACATTCAGTGTTATGCCTTTTGAGTATTTGGAAACAAAGCCTCCAAAACTCCATCATTATTTTTTGTATATCCAACTTTGACATTAAACATTCCATCTTTCACTTTATCAACTCAGTGGTGCTCAGCAGTTAGATAATATAAAGAGAATAGCTCACAATGGAGCTGCGGAAAGGTTTCATGGTAGCTCTCATGACAGATGCATCTAGACACTTCCTACACAATGATCCCAAGGAGTCAATGTGCTGACTGGCTACAGCTACTGTGATACAACATATAACACAGACCACTTAGCCAAGGTAGGCTACAAATTAAGCAAAAAGACTACAATAACTACACAAATGGAGCAGAGTCCTTCTTGGAAGGCTAACAGTCATTCAGATATTCAAAAAATTCCCAGCATTTATCCCAATTATGTATACCAAATATTACAAAAAATAGTGACCAGAACAATGAATACATGAAGTGTCCACCATGACAGCAAACCAGTACACTACCTCTCAACCTGAGACCCAGCTTCTCAAGGGACTGCTCCACTCTCTGGCTCTCGTTCTTGCGCATGAAACCATTGTCTATGTGAACAGCTATCACCTGATCCTCACACAGGGCTTTATGCAACAGCGCAGCGCACACAGTCGAATCCACACCTCCACTCACCAGCAGCTGCATAAAAACCAAATAACAAGAGACATCAAATGCAACCTTAATCTTTAGTTCTTTAACAATTTAACAAAAATTATGTCATTACAGATAATTAATGACATGCATGTACACTGTGTCAAAACCTCTACATATGCCAGCTTTTAGACACTACTCAAGAACACTAAAAACTTAATTTTGTGACTTATTTTACAATACAGCACATCTCTGCTAATCTGTATTAATTTGGGGACGAGGTCATCCAGATTAATGGAGCAAAAGAGCCCTAACCACAACAAACTTAAAACCAAATGGAAAATTTAATAATATAGGTAGTGCTGCTGAATAACTGTAGAGCCTTAATTTAAAAACTATAAAAGGACAAGAAGCTCAGATTCAGGGTCTCCTTCATCCAGCTTAAGCCAATTCTGGATATTCTCTTGCATGGTTTCAGTCTCTCCAGCTGCCTTCAACACAGTCTGAAAGTCCTCTTGCTCTAATCCCTCTTTCTCCTAAATGCCACGTGCCTTTTAAAGTATGTACTCAACTGTGAACAGAATTTTTAATTATTCATAATCCGATCCAGATTATCAGACATTTGGATTAACTGTAACCAGATTAGCAGCGGTTTACTCTACTTCCAGTATCTACACCACACAGCATTGAGTGGTAGAACTGATGAATAATGAATTCAGAAAGATCTGGAAGGAAGAAGTCATGACCTAATCAAAGTACTATCCTTCCAGACAAAAACATTCACAAATTCAAGTCAGGACAGCTGGTGTACAGGTCAATATTCAAACTGAGCAAATCCTAATTACTGGTCTTAAGCATCACCAGTAGACCAGCACACTCAGTTCAAAAGTGTCCTTTTTCAAATTCAGCTATGATAACTGCAGCAGACTGGCTTATAATGAGAACCTCACTACAGAGGCAAAAATCATTGGAACTGTCAATGTCTTATCATCATATATCTCGTGTGTGTGCACACCCACATGTGTGTGAGTGAAAAATAGAGAGAGAGAGAAACCTCACAAACAAATGGACTTTCCCCAGCATGCTGTTCATTACTAACTATGGAAAACTAGAAAAAGACAACCCATGGATCTACACATCTCCCTCCAGTATACTTCCTCATATTCACTGGAGGTGGCGAACTCCTCTAAAATAGTGGTACATATTTATCACACTAGACGGCATCGCACCTCAGAAGATAGTAAACTTCAGAGTCATAGCCATTAGAACTTCGGCATCACACAAAATGTGATATACAAACAGGAGAGGGGACGAACAGATGTCCATCCTAACTTGCTTCATCCTGGTCTGTCACACTAGTAATTGTATAAAAGATTTTTAATTATCATCCAGTGTGATCGATAACAGCTGTTTTTAATTTTTCGTCCTTTAAACCTTTCCACCAAAACAACCATCTTCAGAAGGATATTATCAAACATATATGGATACTACTACAATATCATAGATATAAATATTACATATTTTAACTAATACCAAGATCTACATTGATTTTTTAAAACATCTAAAAATTACAATTAGTCTGTTAACAAAATAGCATTCAATATTTCTATTTAATCTAAAACCAATTTGGTTTGTGTAATTACACTTCTTCTCCTTAATGGAAGATGAATATATTCCACAGCATGGTTTCGTTGTCTGATGATTAAAGCTCTGCAATTATATTATGGGAATTATGTAGTGTTTCTATAATCCTGACTGTATTTGAACGAGTTTTTTGTTTTTAATCCTACCTTTGGTATTGTGGTCCAGTTGTCCAGGCTACACAGTGCATGTTATACTGTTCTAGCATGTGTTGTGTTGCAACACAAAAGGATCAGTTTAAAAAACTACTTCTAACTATGTGTTCACATAAAAACTGGCATGAAGCACTTAGGTTGGAATCAAACCAAATCAAACTGATGTGGGGATCACATAACATTTTGTTCCCCTAAAGCAGAGTTTCCCAAACTCATGGTCTGTGGATCACTGGTAGTCTGCTATGGAATTTCAAGCAGTCTACTGCCCATCTTCAAGGTCAATATGTTATATTTATTCACAAAGAAACATGCAATTTGAGTGGCAAATCTTTATATTACCTTCATTTCAGTAGTCCAGAGGGTGTAACTGCTGACTAAATTTCATCTTCATTCCATTCCATTCAAGAGTCTTAAAATATTTCATTTAATATTTTGGAGGTCTTCCAACAAAAATCCATGCCACAGTGCATGGCCCACAAAATTTTGGAATCCACTGCTCTAAAATATGTGAACTTCAACATGTCCACTATCTAAACACAGGTTAACTACTGGCTAACAGACTCACACACTAGCATGTATAAGTGGCCTTATGGACACCTCAGCTTCTATTGCTGACTGCAGCTGTGTAAAATTGAAGTTGAAAGCATTCCTTAAGGACCTGAGAGTAATGTTAAGTAAACATATGCGTATCTCAGACAGAAGAGGAGTTTTAACTTATGAAACTTAAAATTCAGGAATCTGGTAAGGGACAGGAGATAAAACAAACAAATAACAAACTCTGTGGTTTTAGTCTGCAAGTGAACTATACCAACTGAGCGATGGCTGCTTGTCGGTGAAGTTAGTGCCAACTTTAACAGGAAATAAAAACAAACAATAAAAAGGGGTTATAAATGGGTGTTCTTGGAACAATATGGCCAAAATGGTTCTAGCACAACCACAACTGAATCAGCCAAATAAGCCTGCATGCTCCTACACCATGAAGCAATGTCACAACATTAGGGAGCAGAATGGCTCTCAGCTTCAGCTCACATTATGAAAGAAAAATGTATGGACTGGGAATCCCTGACTGATGGACAGTTTCAATATCATGTAAGGCACAGCACATAACACTAGTAGCAGTGACAATGAAAGCCCAGAACAAAGAAACAGAACATCCCCTAATCGATTTATCCAGTTCAGTTGATTCATTTTTGAAAATCACTCTCCACTCTGAATGTTAAAAATTGGCATTTTATTTATAAGTCCAGCATATCTTTTATCAGAATCAATATTAAACAGAACCCGAGTTTTCTTGGACTGCAGCCTAAATCATATTTTCCATTGATTGACATCTGATCAGATGTTACCTTATGATACAATTAGCTACACATTTTCAATACTTCATTCCAATAACTCTTAATGAATTGTGGGATTGTCGAGGTTCCAATAGACAACCACTTTGGAAAGTTTGCGGGCCCTGAAAGGGGCCGTTTGTTCATTCGTAGTAGGCCAAGTCTTAAGGTCGTTCAGCTGGCCTGTCTGGCCGGTGATGTAGTGCTGCATGCGCCAGTAAAACAGCTGTCCACGGTGTGGTTCCTGGAGTTGCGGCAGCTGTGTTAGTTGCCCGGTCACAGAGCGTGGTCGCTGGAGACTTGCAGCAACTACGTCGGCCGCCTGGTCACAGGAGACTTGCGGCAAATACATCGGTTGCCTGGTCGCACAGAAGAGGTGATGACTAACCGCTCTTAACTGAATGTGATCACTGACTACTGAGAGCTTTGGGCTACGCCTTTTATACCATGCTTGATGGGCGGAGCGAAACTTGCAGTTGCGATTGTGACCGCTGATTGGCTAGCGCACGCGATGATGCAAACGTGGGCTGGACAGTGAGTGCTGTATAAATACGAGTGTTGGCAGCAATGTGATTCATTATCGCACGTGATGATCTGCAAGTGGGTTGGACATCGAGTGCTGTATAAATATAAGTGCAATGTGGGGCAATGTGATATTGACCTAGGAGTGAGTGTTGTCTGTTAGAACGGCAAAACAGTGTGTAAGTATGTGGGATGTTACCACAGAATCAAACAGTACTCTCTAGTAGTGTATCTCTACACTACCTGTTCAAGTTTGCTCCAAACATGGCAGTTTAATGGATTTAAATCTGGAGAATTTGGTGGGCATTCTGTGGATCTCACAAATTCAGCTGTAGCACCATCTGCAGGTTATATGAACATAAAAATACCTCTTCCGTTCAGAAAATATCCATCTTTGTAAAAATTCAACTGAACTGAATAAATATTTGTATACATCTACTAAGGTACATTCCACACAACTTTACAAATTCCATTCAAATCTGAGGAGCTGTTTTAAAATCTGTTTTTGTCGCCCAGTCTATTGGCATCAAATCTGAAATGCTGGATAAGAAAACATCTTCAAAAATCAATCAGATTATGTACAAGTAATTTTCTTTACATGTAAGATGACATCAACAAAAGCTACGTGTTTTCCTCAATTTTGGGTAATTTCTTATTATTGCACAAACACATTTCTATAAATATAATTACATCATTCTCTTCTCCTTACCAGAACTTTGTTGCTACCAACAGTTTCCTTGATGTACTTGAGGCATTCCATTTCTCTGCCTTTCATGGTGTAGTTGCCTGTACAACCACTGATGTCAAAAAGGAAGTTCTTTATCATGGTCTTTCCATTTGTTGTAAGGTCAACCTGTGGAGCCAGGCACAGACAACTTACAAACTTAATACTGAAGTATGAAAATTAAGTAAAGCGTTTGTTCAGTTTAAGAATACAAATTGTGTGAAAAAATTAGTGTCCCATGGGATGTGGCTCTGTGTAGTCTGGCAGCTACCAATTTTTGGAGGAACCAACTGCCTCCATCATCAGGACCAAAGAATAACAGCAGGCTTTTATTTTAACCCTAAAGATTGAGACAGCCCTCTTACTCCAAAACACTGTTAACTATCTAATGGACTCATCATCATCACTAATCTGTCAGACGACAGGTCCACAGTCTCTTCCAAAACAATTCCTCCACTTAATGCGATCTAGAGCTTTCTCCTTCAAATGATAGTATCCTCTTCTGTCCCCAAGGTCATCCAGCATCTTCTTACGTCTTCTTCCTTGTCTACTTGTCACTTCTATCCACCCCTCTATCTTTCCTTCGATAACTTCTTTTAGAAGGCAGTTTCTGCGTAAAACATGACCAATCCAGTTAGCCTTCCGTTTTCTTATTTCGTGTAGGATATTCCTCTGCTCTGACTCTAATTAACACTTCTTCATTTCTCACATAATCAGTCCAACTGATCTTCTCCATCCTTCTCCAACACCACATTTCGAAACTTTCCAGATGTTTCTGATCTACTGCCCTAAGTGTCCATGTTTCAGCCCCATACAGAGCTATGCTCCAAATGTAGCATTTCACTAGTTTCTTCCTCAAATTTAAGTCCAATTTGCTGGTAAAAAGATTCTTCTTCTTGCTAAATGCAGCTTTTGCCTTGGCAATCCTGGATTTAATTTCACACGTACACCTTCCATCATCTGTTAACAAGCTACCCAAATATTTAAAACATTTCACATTCTCCAGTTGTTTTTGGTCTATCTTTATTGTGACTGGGGTTGGTTGTCTCAAAATTTTCATTACTTTTGTTTTCTACACATTCATTTCCATGCCATAGCACCTTCCAATTTCAATTAGTCTCTAATGGACTATATGATGGAAAACATAGAATGTATGTTATGTGTCAGATGAAGGCAAAGTTGTAGTTTTATGTAGAGAATATGAACAACAATGGTTGACAGAAATTGTGACAGTGACACAATCATGCCTGCCTACCTCTGGGTGACAGTGACACAATCATGCCTGCCTACCTCTGGATGAAACTGGACCCCATAAAGGCGCAGCTTGTCATTAGCTATACTTGAAGGGAAAGAACCTGATGCTGCAACAACACGAAAACAATCAGCAACCTTCTCTATACTGTCGCCATGTGTGAGCAGAACTCTTTGTACTTTATCTAGTCCCCTGCAACAGAAATAACAACATGTCGACTGCACAGAAACTTTGACAAAATTGCATACAGTGCAACCCAGATTTAATATTCCTCAATTTAAGATGTCTTCTCATTTAATGTTAAATTTTAATAATCATCTGCATTAAAGATATTCCTCATTTCAGTGCGCAAATTCACTGTTCTCACTAGAAATCTTAAATGGGGTTTCGCTGTATGACAGCAGATGTTGCAGAATTTTGTACACGAGTCATTACATTAACCCTTGATAATCTATGAGTAGTTCTGGATATCACAAGTGTCCCTTAGGATGAGAATCTGCATGAATGTCATGAATTCTTGTTACACTGAATTTAAACTATGTTTTATTATGCAAATAAAAATAGTAAAAGTATTCTTGAGGAAAAGTATCTGACTTACAAAACAGCCTGAGATTATGTCCATTTGCAGACTACTTCAGGACAGCATTTACAAATGATTTACTTTGAAAAAATAAAAGCAGACTTACGAGACCATCTTGCTGTCTGTGTGTCAGTTAGTGTATCCTCCCCTAACAACTTTTGAATGCCTACACCAATCTTTATGAAACTTGGTATGTGAATCATGGCACCTGAGCCCATCTCAATGACGTAATTCATAAATACCTCCCACCAGTAACACCATCACAGCAGCCCCTCAAATTTCTGAGGCAATACCTTAATCTTGCTTAAACACCTTCACCAGTCTTCATGAAACTCTGTACATATATCATGTCACATAAACCATCTCAACAGTTCACTTCATAAATCCCATTGATCAGTAATACCAACATTACAAACTCTCAAACTGTTGTAGTAATAATCATAATGTTACTTAAATTCCTTATCCAATCAAGGAACTTGGTATGTGTATCATGCCACCTGAGCCAATCTCAACAGTGCCCTTTATAAATTCTATCCATCAGTAATACCAACATTACAGCCATTCAAATTGCTGATGCAAAACCTTAAAACTCCTTGTATGCCTTTACTAGTCTTCATGAAGCTCAGTAAGTGCAACATGTCACATGAAACCATCTCAATGGAGTACTTCATAAATCCCTATCATCAGTAACACCAACACTGCAGCCTCTCCAACTTCTGAGAAAAACCTTAATGCTGCTTCAATGGCTGTAACAATCTTCATGAAATGTCAAGTGTGTGAATATATATCAAGCTGCCTGACGTCATTTCAACAGCATACATTATAAATCCCTTCCATTAATAATACTAACACTGCATCATCTCAAACTGCTTTACCCTTAACATTACCTGAATGCCTGAACTGAGTGTCATGAGACACTGTATGTATATCATGCCACTTGAGGCCATCTCAACAGCATACTTAACAAACCTCTCTCATCAGTAGTAACAACCTTACAATCTTTCAAATTTCTTAGGTAATACCCCTAATATTGCTTGAATTCCCAAATCAACCATCATGAAACTTGGTACATGTGTCATGCCATCTGAGGTCATCTCAACACCATACATCATAAATCCTTCCTGTTAGTAACACAATCACTGCAACCTATCAGACGGTCAGTGTAATAACCCCAATATTACCTGAATGTGCGAACAGATCTTCATGGAACTTGGTACGTATATCACATCATCTGAGGCCATCTCAGTGGTTTACTTCATAAATCACTCCCATCAGTAATTCCAACACTGCAGCCTCCCTAATTGTACGAATTCATTACGCATAAATACTAAAGCTTTCTTTCTACTTGCACCAGGTACTCAAATCGCAGTGAAAGTAAAGTAGGCAATTAGTTCATCCCAGAACTTCTTCATTTTACTCACTTCAGGCTCTGACAGGAGTTCAAGGGAAATATTTATCCTATTTTTTAGTCATGATGTCACATGGAAGTATAGTGTGTTGCCACCATCTTCAGGGTAGAAGAGTAAGCTGAGCATGAAAATTATATCTACAGTGAGGGAGGACAGAGGCTGGGGCTGTGTGTGAGTCAATGAGAACTGGGGGACCTTCAGAGGATTGTACTACCAAAGGGACAAACTGGGCAAGAAACATATAAAGATGCAAGGCAGACACAGTAACTTGTGTGACTATAGACAGGGTATGGATTGGTGAATGGATTTATTGACCACTTATACACAGCACATGGAAATAAAGTAATTATGGCGCTATTACTGATTCTACACTTCACAAATCACTAGCACATGCTAAGTCTTCTCAGTCTTCACTAGGTGTATCCTGGCAAATGGGTTTTAACACAGTAACTATAACAGTCTCACTGTAACTGCAGCACACATCACATCTCTTCACAGCCAAACTTTCAACTCTCAGCTGATCTGTGTCACCCCAACTGTCTTCATTATAACCAGTTTGCATGGACTTAGTAGAAAACACCGTTTCCAACAGTAACTCTTATTGTTGTAGATGCATGTTTACTGATCCAGTGCCTAGAAACAGGTTGCATAACACCGCTGCTTATTCGCTTATTGCATAGCAACACCTGTACACTCTACAATATTGTCATGTGTACATGGTGTGACTACAAATGGGTTTCGGACTGATGAACAGATTTATTGAATGCTTATGAAACATAACTGACCATATCTGTGGTCTAGTAGTCAGCTTTCCTGGCTACAGCTCCAGAGATCCAGGTTCAATTCCCGGGGCCACCAGATTTTTTCTGAAAAGCAGTGGGGTCTGGAACGGGGTCCACTAAGCCTCATAATAATTGAGGAGCTATTTCAAGGAAATAGCGGCTCCAGTCTAGAAAACCGAAATTAACAGCCATGGGGATTCGTTGCACTGACCACGTGACACCCTCTATCCGCAAAAGTTGGCACTAAACTTCACCGACAAGCAGCGGTCGCTTGGTCGGTACAGTTTGGACTAAAATCAGGGAGTTTCTTACAGAACATAACTACACATAATTATAATGCATTTACCAATTCACGCATTATACTTCTCACTACAGCACACGCTAAGTCTTCTTAGTTTGGTATGTCTTCACCAGTTGTCTGGTGATGGATCCCAACGATGTCCTCTGCTTGCATACTCACATTCTTACTGGCTGGTGACTGTCCCATAACTAACTCATTGCTCCAAGTGTAGACTCTCAACTGACTGACTTGCTTATAACATCTCGGCATGGACCACACAGAAAACACCATTCCTCTGCTGCTGTTTCCAGCTGTTGCCATGGAAACATGCTTGTTCGCGAAGCCGTTACTCATTAACAGCTCTCTCTGCTGGCTTGCCTTGAGCAAATATGCCACAATATATGTAGTGCAAACTCAGCATAACAAGGATTTACAACATTTTAAAAAATTCCTGCACCTGTACTACCTAAAGCCAGATTTTTAAAAACAAATATAACTTACTCAAGTGCAAAACTCTGAAACAACTGCCTGTATATATATATATATATATATAGCTTTGTTAAGATTCCTGTTCAATTACTTTGATTGTATTCAAATATTTTACTAGTTCCTTCATCACTGTTTCTGGTAAATGTATACCAAAAAGTTCGAAACAGAACTACATAGAATGCTAATGCATACACTAACCACATCAAGTCACAGTTGTGGTTTGCAGGGAATGAACTGGTTAGATTGTACTGCAAAAATATCCCTTTTGATAAACACTGTTATTGCTTAGTCTTATACTCAGGGGCTTGCAGAAATATTCTTGTTACCGGTATCTGTTCCATCTCATGGAACAGCTTGGCCGTATTTTGCCATTCTCATTCAAAACGGTGAAAAAGTTAGAGAAATCGAAAAGGAATACCACAGTCTTCCTATTTCACTCTCTGACATTCACGATGGATGAATAAAGTCAAAGTAATAAAAAAGGAAGACAGTAGTCTTCTATGTCATTCTTTGACAAGCCACCAATTCCATAAAGACATTATTCTGAGCTCCATATTCACATCTAATCACTTCTGTTTCATTATCATAATTAGGAGTTCTCACATATTAGCTCAAACAACAGAGCAAAATAAAAAAGAAAAGCTTTCAACATCTACTCACTAGTGAAGCAAAACAAGACCCAACAAAATAAGCTGATTAAGTGAAGAAAAAGTTCAGAAGATATCATATGATGGGCAATACTTACTGGATAAAATCTGGAAGGGGTATGTTACTCACAGATTCTGGAATGTGGACTTTCTTCTTGTAGGCAAGGGAGAGGTACAGAGAGTGGGTTAATGACACCTCAACAGACCAGCTAGAAATAGTTTTGGAAGCAAAACTGCAGAGTACAATTTGCGCAAAAACTTAAGGAAAAATGTTATGGAGCATCAGCAATTGCTCTTTATGACAAAGGTCTCTGCAAATTCCTTTCTCATATGCAAGAAATTTCCATATAAGCAACCTTAAAACATTAACAGTGTTGTTGATGTTTCTTACAATAATGAAGCTCTCACTACAGGCCATACTCATTCTGTTACAGTGACACTGTAATATACAAGAATTGTAATATTAAAGTATATAAATTCCATTCATATGAACATCTCATGCAAGATGTTTAGAAAACTTTCGTACCACAAGTATACCTGGAACCTACATTACAATGTTTGACAAGAAGTAGCCTTACAGGTGTGCTGCAAATGCAAGGTTGTTCTCCTGACATGTTTCTGTCGGAAGGCAGTATCAGTGGCAGCTCTACATTGACAAGTGGCCACCTTCTAAACCTTCCAAATTACTTTACTCCAGATATGTCTAAAGGCACGTGATGAAGGCGCATTACTGAACTGACGAATCCTGCACATTTTCTCGTCTTGGTTAAAAGAAACATGTGTCAGAAGCTGGCGCTTCTCTCACCAAGTAAAGATGAAACCTCCTCTGATGGGTCCATCACACAGAGCTATTCATTATCCCTCGACAATATCAGCAGTTCTAGTCTGGGTATATAAACTGTGTATGTCAGAGATAAACAGCGAGAGATAAGATTCCAAAATAAAAAGTGAAGTGATATCTGTTGATGACTGTTCAAGACATCCATTCAAGAGTAAAATGGATGAACTTTTGTTTATTTATTTAATGGTGCCACCTATATATCAGACTACAGTGTTGAATGATATGGTGATTACTGAATTGGAAAGAATAAAATCTCCCACTGCTGGATATCCGCTACTTATAGTTTATGCACCCTGACCAGAACAATTTCTGTTGTCTGGGGATAAAGATTAGTTCCATCTAAGAGACCCAACACCACAGGTTTCATGCTTTTACCTGATCATGAAAGCCGAACCACCTTCTGGAACAGTATGTTTGTTTAATCACAAGAAGAAGGTGCAAAATGTCCACTACATGTGCCAGTTTACTTTACAGCACTTAATCTTTACTGTAACTGGCTGATAATGCCCGAAGTGTCAGAAAAGTAATCATATAAAAATCTGATTATGGGTTCACAAAGTGAAATTTGTGACTCCCTCATGCACATAAATGGACAGAGAAACCCAATGTTCCCATGTGGTGTTCTCTGTATTATGCAAATGCAGTTATCTGGACCAGCGTTCCGCAACCTTTTTCTAGTCGCGGCACACTATGAAGTATCCATGACTCAACACAGCACACCAAAACGTTATTCCCCTCAAAAACGCATGATATCAGACAATTAATATTGTGACATGTTGCGAAATCCGAGCCCCCCCACACCAGCAGTGACGCGGCGGGTGAGTCAGCGCTCCCCTCCCACCCCTCAGCGGTAACTGAGCGCCCGCGTAATACGCGAGTAATCACCCCGCAATGCGCAACGCGCGGTGACGTCACGAGCGGAGCCGAAGATAGCCGAGCCCCGTAACCTGGCAACTACGCAATGCTAATCAACAGCGGTGACGTCACGCTAGCAACAGCGTCCTATGCTATACGCCACGTCACACTAGCAACAGCGCAAGGCTATATAAGCGGACTCCACAGCA
>NW_019727403.1:373436-467789 GCF_002891405.2 Cryptotermes secundus | reverse complement strand
TTTTTTTTTTAAGTTTATATGTTGTTTAATATTCATTCACTTTTGTTTCACATGGTGAGTTTAACACTATTTTCGCACTAGTGTGAACCGAGCTCTGCATTATTTCGTCCCGTTATGCGAACACAATGTTCTAGGGTGGGGGTGAAAGAATGCAAGAATTTTTGGAAAGTTTCAAGGACAAATACACCGCCCCAGGTTATTTAACGGTACCATCTCAGTGTGAGAGTGCATTGTGAAAGTAAGTATCAGTTTCTTAATATAGATCTTCAAGTGCGTTAGCAAAATGTCGGGGTTTAAAAGGAAGCGTGTTGTGTTAAGTATTCAACAGAAACTTGAAATTATCAATCAGCTGGAAAAAGGAGCTGTAGTTAAACAATTAGCAATGCAATACGGTATTGGAGAACAAACTGTTCGTGATTTGAAAAAACAAAAGAATGAGTTAATTTCCTTTGCTTCGTCTTCTAATTCAAGCGGAATGAAGAAGAGAAAAACCATGAAGAAATCAACATACGATGATCTCGACAAAGCGATGCTGACCTGGTTTAATCAACTAAGGGCACAGGGAACAACAATAACAGGACCAGTTTGTGCTAAACAAGCTAAATATTTTTTCGAAGCACTTGAACTAGAAGGGAGTTTTGACGCTTCTTCCGGTTGGCTAACACGTTTCAAGCAGCGTCATGGAATACGAGAAATCAGTATTCAAGGTGAGAAATTGTCAGGGGACTTGTCAGCATCAGATCAATTTTGCACCAATTTTGATAGTTTTGTGAAAAGTGAAAATCTGCTGCCAGAACAAATCTATAATGCCGATGAAACGGGTCTTTATTGGAAATGCTTGCCAACCAGAACATTGGCATTTCAAAATGAAAGACAGGCTCCAGGTCACAAATCCAGTAAGGAGAGATTGACAGTCTTGTGCTGTTCTAATGCATCAGGAACACACAAACTAATACCAGTAGTTATCGGCAAAGCGAAAAGACCACGCTCTTTTAAAGGAACAGTAGCTTCAAGTCTGCCTATCCATTATTTTAACCAGAAAGTAGCTTGGATGAATAGAGCGATATTTAAAGAATGGTTTGATTTTAAATTCGTGCCTCAAGTTCGTGACCATCTAAAATCCCAAGGCCTACCTGAGAAAGCTGTGCTCCTCATTGACAATGCGCCCTCACATCCTAACGAAAGTCTCCTGAGGTCAGATGATGGAAATATTTTTGTGAAATATTTTCCCGCTAATGTTACCGCACTTATCCAACCAATGGATCAAGGAGTTATCTCAAGTATGAAGAGAATCTACAGATCAAATTTGCTACAAAAGTACATCGATGAAGGCAATGATCTGACGTGTTTCTGGAAGTCCTTTTCAGTATTAGATGCCATATACGAGATTTCAACAGCGTGGGATACAGTAAAGCCATCTGTATTGAAAAATTCATGGAAGAAACTGATGCCTTTCATCACTAATGAAGATGACGAAATCCATGGATTCACTGGATTCAGTGAAAATGAGATAGCCATAAAATTGACAAAAGTGGCTAACCAAGTTCATGGTGGTGAAGAAGTCAACGAGGAAAATATAAGAGAGTGGTTTAACTGTGACTCGTGTGAACCGGGCTTCGAAATGTTAAGCAGTGACGAAATCGTAACTTCAATGGGGGTGCAGCCAGAAGAGCGGGAAGAAAGTGAGAATGAGGAAGAGGTGGACAGTGTTGCCAGTAAGAAAGTATCACATGGTGCTGCGCTTAATCATTTGGAATCCTTACTAGACTATCTTGAGAGTGAAGAGGACAGTTTATTAAGTGACAAGCTAATATTACGTAGGCTTCGTACGGATATCCGTAAAAAGGAAAATGCCGCGAAAAAGCAAAAGACAGTATTAAATTATTTTAAGTGTTAAGTGTGACCGTAAAAAGTGCTGGATGTTGTTGAACAGTGATTGAAATAACTAATTCATACTGAGTGTAATGTAAAGAAAGTATTAAATAGGCCATGAGATGACATAGAAATGAGGATGAATAAATTTAAATACAGGTAGGTCTATAGTATTATGAAGGTATTAAAAGGTAAAAGGTAAAGTTGTTCCTCTGCTCAACGAATTAAGCCCTACGCCATTAAGGCGTGTGGGGGAGTGGATGTATAGATCCAAATTTTCTTGACCTCGGCACTAGTTGGAGGTGAGTGGTCAGCTTCACGCCCCGGCCGCTTTACCCCCGGGGAAAGAGCCCCCGGTACCCATTGGATAGGAGGTTGGATGGACCCCAGAGCCGGTCTGGACGATTTGGAGAAGTTAAAATTCTTGACCCTACCGGGACTCGAACTCCGACCCTTCACAGTCGTCCAGCCCGTATAATAAAATTTGGCTTAACCGGGTTTTCGATTAACCGTGACTTCCATCCCCACCATTAGCCCGGATAATCGAGAGTTGACTGTATTACTATTAAAGTAAATACAGTAATTCTACTCATACCGTCAATGTGATACTTGCGCCTGCATAGTTGCACACAGGCGACTGATCCATGGTGAAATCGTTGACAACACAAGTCTCATTTCTTCATCGATGGATTTGAGCCACTCCCTCTTTGATGTCTTAATTTCAGTTAATGTCGAGAAGCCCAGTTAACACAAATATGTAGTTGAAATTGGCAATAAGATATTAACTGCCATCTTGAAGATAGCTGGGTATCCACTCCTCATTGCCAACCAAAACATATCCAAAGGCACTTTGAGAAGTTTTAGTTTCAATGTTCTGCCTGCTTTTAAATCTGCGAGTTCCTCTTGTATATTAATCGGAAGATGTTCTGAATTCACAACAAATGGATCACAAACCCAGTCTAACCGCCCTCTTCTTTCGCCTCCTCTTCTTCTTCTTCCTGTTCTTCTCCTTTAAGTCACCTTTTCCACAGTCCTTCTCACCTACCTTCTTGTTTCTACTTACGGTTATCTTCTTGTACTAAATTTTTATCTCAGGGTTCACTGTTTAAATTTCTCAGGGTTAGTTGATTTCTAAAGTGGTGAGGTTGTTGGATTCGGTAGGGCTGGGTTCTCTTATCTCAGAACCTTATACGGACCACACTCAAAGAAGTTCGAAAAAAAAAAAAACAGACTGCCAAAGCACATTCACATTCAGAGGTATTATTATTCCAAAACTTGTTAGTCACCGTCTAACACTTTACAATTGAATACTTGTTGAGGCACTTTTATAACTAAACCACTTTTCAGGTTTAAATTTATTATTATTATTATTACTGGTTGCAGTCTAAGTGGTTAACACTTTACAACTTACTTCGACAACTTTTACATCTACCTTCTGCGGAGCCCTGGTGTGTGACTTTTCACATCTAGTTCTTACGAGTCCTGGTGTGTGACTATTCATGTCTAGTTCTTACAAGTCCCGGTGTGTGACTTTTCACATCTAGTTCTTACGAATCCCGGTGTGTGACTTTTCACATCTAGTTCTTATGAATCGCAGGGTGTGACTTTTCATGTCTAGTTCTTACGAGTCTCGGTGTGTGGCTTTTCACGTCTAGTTCTTACGAGTCCCGGTGTGTGACTGACTTCGACAACTGATTTGTACTCAGACCTTCAAGTCCTTGTTTCCTCAGCATCTCTGCCTTGTCACACCCTTAAATTTTAGTGATTGGTTATATTTGAAAAATAGGAGTATCTTAATTAGATATTCCTCCACTCATTTAAAGCTTACAAGGGTTTAAGGATTTCTGACTCCAACGTATTTCTGTCAGAAATTGACAAATGTTAAGCGTCGCGTGGGATCATAAAAACCTCACTCTTTTTAAGTTATGGCATGCACAAACTGCCAAGTATTGAATTCACAAAGAATTCTTTAGCTATTCCTTAACGTTACTTTCCTCTAATAAACCTTTGACGGGTGTCTTCCTGTTTCTGCTGTAAGCGTGGGAAGATGCTAACAAGAATGGATTTATGTCTCACTACACTTGTTCATTGCATTTCATTTTGAACAATTAAGATTTCAAATTAATAAAGTCGATTACATGCAAATAAGTTGCATAGCAGTGGAACGGTTACACCAGTCGAAATCTTGTAAATACTTATTGAATTTCTGCTGCAGCATTTCTAAATGTTCTTTAATTGTGTCCATCACCACTTTATTGCCATCAGCAAGTGGCCATACAGTCGGGGACATCTCAAAGGACCCATCCGTAATTCTCTAACTAGCAACCAAAATTTGCGAACTACTTCAAAGCACAGCTGTGATAGAACTGAAACAGTTGTAAAACGCGGGATCTCTACTCTTCAAATGGAAGAAGTGACACTATACCGACTTATTTTTGAAATATTTATAATTTTAAATGAGGTTCAACAATCGGTGGGTGCACTGTTACAGGAAGAAAGTCATAAAGTTGAAGAAGCTCAAACTTCTAACAAACATGGGCAAATACCAAAACAGCGTTATAAAAGAGAGGAAAACCCATGCTAATCCCTGCAGTTTTAGGGAAAAGCATGTACACAGAACATGCGGCAAGCATATTAAAGAAGCTGCGTAGATGCAAGAAAAATGAAAACAAATCAATAATGAAAACTATGATATAACAACTGAACCGTGCAACGGTTCTTCTTCGTTAAGTTCCTTGGAGTCCCCCCCCCCAAGCGCCAGGATGCGAGCTGCTCCCTTTCTTTCTGACTAATGTCCTTGGCTGATGTCAGGTCAGCTGACCTTGCCCCCCTCCTGGACTTAGACAGAGGTTTCCTGCTTAGCTCAAGTGGAGCTAATCTTTCTCTCTTTCCGTTGACCTTCGCAAGGAAACACTGCTGCGTCTAAATTTGGTTAGAAATTTGGTTTCGGCCCGAAGCACTGATCGAAGGGGGAAGAGTGCCCTCACAACATGGTCAAGGGTGGCTCAGTCGTGAGGTGAATCTTTGAGTTTGTATATTCAAGAAGTATATTGAAGTAAGTGACTTACTAAGGTAATATACGCTGTGAGGCGCATTTTGGTTTCAGTACTGACGCCGTGTGGTGTAGGGTAATTTTGGTTTTGTCTAAGGTTGTGATAAACAGCAGATCACCCTTCAGGCGTGTTCAGCCATGTATGTAAGCTGTTTATATTTCCTTGTGCCCTCAAAGCTTGCCTAAGTACATGCTTGTACTGGAGAAGTAGAAATACGCCATGAGGCGTGGCTGACTTGACTTTCTGTGCTGTAGGCACAGCGTAGATCTGTATCAATCATTTATCACATGTTCTAACCAGTCACCACCCATCAGGCAGAGTCCATTTGTATACATACTGTCACGTGTCTTGTTACTGAAGACACCGTAGAGATTGTTAACTGGTTTATTTAACAACCTACAAATCACGGCTACAATTAATTATAACACAGTTGCGGGGTTTCACACTTTATAACCCTAATCGCATTAATCTGTTAACACTGCTGCGGGGTTTCACAATTTATAACCCTATTCGCAAATCAGTTCACTCTATCTTCAGTAGGCTACACGTATTCACAGTACGGGAGCTATACAAGTCTCTCTGTATCACACACTCCCAATTACACAATTACACACACGTCCGGTTCTTCTTTCCGCGACGGCTGCTATACTCCAACTGTAGTCGGCTGACTGGAGAAATGTTGATAACACACCCGCTCGTAGGCTTGCTTGGAACTAACTCGGAACTGAACTCGGTGATGGCCACTTTACAACTCACTCGTAGCTGCTGTGCAGTTCCCTTATATAGCCGCAGTGTTGCCTGTTGCGTGCCACGTCACAGTAGGAAGCGGTGCCGCGTCACCGTGTTTGCGTATAGCCTAGCAACACTGTTACCTCGCGCTGTCTTACGTCACCGCGGAGGGAGCGCTGACTCATCCGTCACGTCACTGTGGCCTGAGTTGCCACGTTATTGCTGGGTAGAGAGGGGTTCTCCGTTGCGCAACATGTCACACTATGTTAACAATATATATTTATTTATATGTTTGAGAACGCCAGTTGTGTATATGTAGACTTGTGCCGTATGTTCCATACCAGCTTCTGCCTAGCGGATCCGTCCAGCCTGGCCCATCGTACCGACTGTGGTTTTCCTCCCCCGAGATCCCTTACACTATTCTAGGGAGGCATAGTGCATCACGCTACAAGCAAGTCGTTTCTTGTGAGCCTGTCCCTTACCCATATAGAGTAGGGATTCACGGGTCAAAGTGGGTAGAAGAACGGGGTTCTTTATCCACATGGTCGAGTGTCACGGCTCACAACAACGAGTAAATAATTTTCGTTTAATTTCTTAGAATACAACATTACTGTACATAAAAAATCACAGCATGTAATAAAGAATAAACAAGTATCATCTTATTTAATCAGTGCAGTGGCTGAGAATAAAATACAAGCATATGAAACACGGTAACTGGGATAAAATAAAATGAATAAAATTCGACAATTAATTTCTTACAATAGGTAAAAGTCTGCGTCACACCTTTCACCTTGTGAGGCACACCAATTGTGGAACACTGATCTGGACAATTTGCTTTGTCACTCATTTCTTTATATTTTCATTCCCTCTAAGATTCACTACCTTACTGAACTGCTGGGAATCAGACCAATTTTGCATTTTAGCAATTTATTATATGCCATTAAAAAGCGCTAAAACAATCACTCTACTTTAATTAAAATACTCTATAGTTTATATAATAATCACTACAGTCAAACTATGTAAAATAACTGCGAGAAATCCGCATAAAGAAGCAACAATCTGTAGATTACGTTTCCTGTACTCACTTAAATAGCAAACACTTGCAATCCACCTCTATGTTAAACTGCCCATCTTCTCTTCCTTCCCTCCTGATCACCTGCCCACCAAACTCCTTGTTCATCATCTGCATACCATAGCATATACCTGCAAAGCAAACAAAGCCGCTCTGAATTCTTGCAACTATACAGTGATGCAGAAACTTCCTGATTTGGCATTCTCGAATTTAGGTAATATATTTTCTGGTCCCTGTCAAAGTCCAATATACAGTGAACGACATACTATCTTCCCACATTTCATAAATTTCAATTCAATATATAACCTGGATGTAATGTAGGAACTTTTCAACCTTCCAGAATTAACACCTCAGTTTAGAACTGTAGCAGAAATAATGCTTGATATTCATGTTTTCTCTCCTGAAACACACAAAGTCACACTAATTGTAATGTAATTCCTCTGATTATCAACTGAGGTTTTCTCAATTGTTATTACATGTTATTAATTATTTTACAAATTAATCTGATATTCATATTTTCTCTCCTGAACACACACAAAGTCACACTGATTGTGTAGAGGCATCATATGTAGTTCCTCTGATTCTCTCAATTGTTATTACACGTTATTAATTATTTTACAAATTAATCTGATATTCATGTCTTCTCTCCTGAACACACACAAAGTCACACTGATTGTGTAGAGGCATCCTACATAATTCCTCTGATTCTCAACAGAGGTTCTCTCAATTGTTATTACAAGTTTTTAGTTATTTTACAACTTAATTTGATGTCCTTCATCTCATAATTGTATTAATCTGAATAAAAGAAGTTTCTTTAAGTACATATATAAATAAATTGTTTTATCACAATTAGAGTCCTAGGGGATGAACAGTATCCTGATGCAATTGTGCATTACTCTCCATTCAATGGAAAATTGTAATTAGTGTATGAAAACCTATTCCCCCAGACTAAACAAAATAGGGATTTAGAGTATTTACTTTCAGGCCAGCAACAATACTCACAAGGAGGCTGCAAGACTTATGTCCATAACAGCAGGCTCATTTGTGTGCTTTTCATTCCTAGCTGTAAGTCCTAACAATATTAAAATTCCTGTTTTAAAGTTTCTACAAAAACATTAAACTGCAGAAAATATTAAATAAGAGGATATATGAGAATGAGATAACCAGACTGGAACCATTCATACTGAGGATTCAACCAGTCCGAACCTCATCTTGCATAACATGGGACATATCACTAATTTCTATTCTCTGGCTTTCATTTTCTCATCTGGTGTTATGTGTGCAGGGTCCTGTGTCATATAACACTCAACTGAAACATGCATTCACTTTCACAAGATGCATGTACACAATTACCTAAAACAGGAATTCCTATCCGGAAGATGTCTGCATCATACCGAGGTGCATCCTCTGCGTACACAGAATTTGGTCCTCCAGAAATTATGATTGCTCTGCAAATGAAGAGAGAGAGAAAGAGAGTTATTGAATGAGTGAATTTATATAGCATAGATTTCTTACATAGATGTTCATTATACGAAATTCCCCCTAAGCTGCAACAAGCAATATGGCTCATGCAGTAACACTTCTGGCTTGTATTCAAGATGTGTCCAGACTGAGTGCCAGCCAGAAGCCCAACTAGTCTTACTCGAGTTTCTCATAGCTTTCCTCAGCCCTTTGGGGCAAATGCTGGGACAGCACCATAAATTAAGCCATGACTGATTCTGACCATATACTTTCCAATCCATTATTCCCTATCATACTGTCATCTGACAATATATAATGTGGCATGTAGACCCATTGCTAGATAATGCCTGCAACACACACGTGGCCAACAGTTTCTACATCAGCAGACAAGCTGTTGCTATGCAACACATGTGGTGTAAGGTCGTACAACAATATGTGGCTGTCACATAACATGTTTCCTGCGTGGGCAGTGACATCACACAACAGTAGTGGGTATCTATCACATGACATTGATGATGCGTCATCTTTTCCTTGGCTATACGACATATAAGTGAGTGTCATACTTCAGTTGTCAGTTCTTGGAGTGAGCTCTCAGAGTTAGTTATGAGAGAGAAACAGTAGCAGCAGAAACACGTGAATTGGAGCCAGGATTACAGAAGAATACAGGAGGTCAGCCTGTGAGGATGTAAAGTGTGATTGTAAGTATTTTGAATTGTTTCATTTTTGGTCCGTTACACTATCAATCACAAAGTCAATAGAAAGTCCGTCGAGTGTAACAATTTTTTTTAGGTCACTTCTTTATCACCTTTGCCTTACATGTTTCGGTTTAATAAAACCATCATCAGAGGCACATAGTACAAACATGAAAACACTGTCGTTGTTTAAATGTACACAGTATATATGGTGTGTGGACGCTGCTACAATATGTCGATGTGTAAAAGCACAACACTTGCTAGGATTATTGAATGCACGTTCAACTCTCACATTCCATCCGAAATTGCCCTCAAGTTAAAACGTCAATGTTAAAATATTTAAAAGTTTAAAACATTTTACTTCAAATGTTTTAAACTTTTAAATATTTTAACATTGACGTTTTAACTTGAGGGCAATTTCGGATGGAATGTGAGAGTTGAACGTGCATTCAATAATCCTAGCAAGTGTTGTGCTTTTACACATCGACATATTGTAGCAGCGTCCACGCACCATATATACTGTGTACATTTAAACAACGACAGTGTTTTCATGTTTGTACTATGTGCCTCTGATGATGGTTTTATTAAACCGAAACATGTAAGGCAAAGGTGATAAAGAAGTGACCTAAAAAAATTGTTACACTCGACGGACTTTCTATTGACTTTGTGATTGTAAGATTTTATGTGTAATATCTGTAGTGATTTGAAGTGATAGTTTCTGTGTTCAGATCCGTTGCTAGGAGATGACTAGTGGAAGAACTTTATGAAAATGTCTGCTCTAGGGACTATAATATTATTTAACTGAGATATGGCTAAACAACTTGTATTATTTATCACAATTTAATTTATGACTGCTATACAGTTTTCCATTCTAACAGTGTTGGTAAATAAGACATGTGACAGTGGAGTACTCACTGCCAAATCCTCCAGAGTTTCCTCTTATAAATGCAGATACGATTTAGAATCTTGTGATAAATGTGTACTGGTTGAAATCCCCACTTTAGATGGTCCTAAATTGCTCAATGGAAATCAATACTTTCCCCCTGACGCTAAACCTGAAAACATTGCTAACTCCATTCATTTTTTAGAAAACAAGCTGAATACCCATCATTTTCCAGTAATTATGCTTGGGGATTTTAACACTCCTGGTTCCAACTGGAAAAGTGGTCTATCTCTGCCAAATTCCATTACTCTAAACTTAAGGGAGATGCGATCTACCCCTCCACGTGTCTTCTTAACCTTAACTAGTGCAATGATACTGTCGACAGCAGCAATCTACTTGATTCAAGTTTTTCTAACTTAAGCGACTTAGGGATTACTCCTGTCAACCCTGGACTTATAAAGCCTGACAATTATCATCCTCTTCTGATTACCAATATTTGTCTGCCTCTTGCCACTTGTATTGAAAATTATGCATATTTGCACTGTAAATCCTCATCGGGGAATTATGCATTACTTTATAATACTCTCTCAACTTATGACTGGTCTTGTGTGTATGGTACCACCTCTGCTGATGCTGCTGTCACCTGCCTCAACACTGCTGTTCAAGATGCCATGGAACATGCAATTCCCTGTGGCATCATAAACACTAACTGGTATTCTAGTTCCTTAAGGTACTATATTAGGAAAAAGAATTATTCTTATAGACTGTTTAAGAAAAATAAATCCAACTGTCTTTGCCAAAAATTCTCTTTCTATTGTAAGTTAGTTAACGCGACTATTAAGTCTGGCAGACTTAGATGGCTGAAATCTGTGGATGAAAATTTAAAGTCACAACCCAAGCAATTCTGGAAATATGTGGCCTCCTTTAGGAAAAGAAATTCTAATTCCATCCAGCTTGAGGTTGATGGTAAGCATTTAATCAAACATAATGATGTTGCTGCTGAATTTTCAGAGCATTTTCAATCAGTATACAACAATCCTTGTCCTACTGTCTTCCCCACCCTTTTGCCATCTTCTGAATTCCTACCTTTAGCATCTGTTTCTGATTCTGATGTTATCAAATTCATTAAGCACTTGATATCATCTAAATCTGTTAGAGTCCATGACATCCCTGGATTCATTATTAAGGGTTGTACTGATATTTTTATACCTATTCTTAATATATATCTTTAATCTGAGCTTATCCCAGCATTATTTTTGCAATCTATGGAAACAAGCAGCTTGTTCCTGTTCTCAAAAAAGGCAAAGTACCTGTGTTAGCAATTACAGGTCCATATCCCTTCTCAGTAATTTTTCCCAAGATATTTGAATTTCTTACTCATGGCCATGTTTCACATTATCTCAAATCTAAAATTAGTCCTAAATCTCTAAAACTAAATCCACCAGCACCAATTTGGTAATTTATGTTGATTTTATTTCCCCTTTAGTCGGCACTCAGAGGCCAGCTGATGCAGTTGATTTTGATCTGAGCATGCCTTCGACCTTGACCCACATTCTCTTCTTCATAAGCTTAGTGCTTTTGGGCTTTCTGTTGGCTTTGTCAAACTGGTTTTGCAGTTACCTATCCAACCAGAAATCTCAGGTCCTTGTTTGTGGTGTTCTTTCCTCACATATTGAAGTTCTCTCCAATGTTCCACAGGGATCCGTCCTGGGACCCCTTCTCTTCAATGTGTTTATTAACGACATATGCGATGCAGTTGCCCGCTCTAAGTACCTATTTTTTTGCTGATGACATCAAAATTTACCAAGCCATTAGATATCCTCAGAGCTGCTATCTACTTCAGTCTGACATTAACTCTATACAATGTAAGATTTGAGGCTTTCACGGCGGTAACTATGAAGAAAGCAGTCTTCTGGGATTTGGCACCGTGTATATGTGGTGTTAACCGACATTTCGGAGGTCTCTTCGCTTGCGGATTTCTTATATTTTTCCTTCTACCCTGAAGATGGAGGCTATACGTTCCTCCGAAACGTCGGTTAACACCACATATACACAGTGCCAAATCCCAGAAGACTGCTTTCTTCAACTCTATACAAGGTTGGTGATTCCTAACTATATGAAACTCAACATCAGTAAAATTAAAGTTACATCCTTCTGCAGGAAAACCAATGTATTGATCTATGATTATAAACTTTGCCAATCTTCTATAATCTGGACAGACTCTATAAAAGACCTGGGAGTATTTATTGATGCCAAACTTCATTTTCACGACCATGCCAACTATATTTTCTCTCACTGTATTAAGCTACTGGGTCTAGTTCATAACATTACTTTCAATTTCTCATCTCTAGAATGTATGCTCAGGTTGTACATTGCATTAGTTAGATCTAAGCTTGAATACGCGGCCACAATCTGGAATTCAATTACAACAACTGATGCCAAGAAGCAAGAATGCATCAAGCAGAGGTTTGCAGCCCTCTGTTTTAAGCATTTCTTTCCTGAAGTCAATTACTGTTATTCTGTTGCTCTGGAGGAGTTCAAATTGCACACTATATGTATTTGGAAGCATTGCCTCAATGATCTCTTTCTTACAACTTCTTTATTACAACCATCATAACACAACTAGTATCAGGATCAGTGCCTAGTTTTGGCTCTGCTACATGTTTTGGCTATCAATAGCCGAAACATCAGGCAAATACATGGTTAACATATATACACCACTGAACCGCAGTACTAGTAAAATTGGATACAATATTATTAATTATATAAAATACTTGACATAAAAATACAATAAATTAGAATATATAAAACAAAAGTTATAGTATAAAACAAGAATAAAATTCTTCGTTTGATGTTTTACATCAGTCCTTGGTTTTTGTAATTTTGTTGCGTTCCCATGGATAAATTGGAATATTCTATATTTTGTGTATATATAAAAAATGTATTGGAGGCTCATGATGTAGATGTAGTAATATTAATGTACTTATTTAGTTGCTACCTCATCTTATAAGGTAACAACATTCCTTACAGAATGGACATTACTTTGTAAGATGTGGCGCCGACTAAATAATTAACATTAATATTACTACATCTACATCATGAGCCTCCAATGCATTTTTTATATATACACAAAATACAGAATGTTCCAATTTGTCCGTGGGAACAACAAAATTACAAAAACCAACAACTGACTCGATGATGTAAAATATCATTCAAAGAATTTTATTCTTGTTTTATACCACAGTGGAACCTCTCTTAATGAGCACCTCTCATAACGAGTAATTTGCATAACGAGTGAAACAAATTGTAAAAAAATGACTCGCTTAACAAGCGACATTTCGCATAACGAGTGACGAGAGGGAAGTCCCAGATTGTGCGCTTGCTACATCAGTCTGTGTTTAGCACTCGTTCCGCTAGCATCTTAGTGTCACTTGTGATCACACATTTTTCCAAACTTGTGCTCACACATATTATTTGTGATTTTTTGTGCAAAGTTTAATAACCCTTGCAAAAATGTCCCCGAAGAAAAAGCCGCAAAAGACAGACATAAGATAATAAAAATAACCGTATAAATGAAACGTAAAATCATTGAAAAGCGAGAACGAGGCGTGAGCATGGCTGATCTAGCACACACATACAATTGGTCTACATAAACGATTTGGAGTTGCATTGTGTTTCACAGCAAGAAGTTGTGGAGGAGAGTTTGTCAGAGGACGAGGAGGAGGAGGTAACAGCAAAGCAACAATCTTCTGGCGCAATAAGAGAAATGCTGAAAGCATGGGAAACTGTTGCATTGTACATTGAGAAGCATCACCCTAATAAGGCAGTGGCTATGCGCACTACAAATTTATTTAATAATAATGCTGTGTTGCATTTTCACCAAATTTTGAAGCGTCAGCAAAAACAAATGTCTCTAGACAGTATTTTAGTAAAAAAGAATTAGATATGTATCATAAATAATAAACTAATTATTTCGATTTTTTTTTTGTTTTCTGCAAATCGAATTCGCATTCCAGGTTGATTCATTCTGCATAGAAGAAAAGATGAAGATGATTCACGCTCCTTAACAATGTATATATAATTTTCTTTGAATAAACGTTATACATAAAATTTTTTGAGTATTTTTTTCAGCATGGAATGCATTATCGTATTTTACACTAATTTATATGGGGAAAAATTGTTTCGCTTAACGAGTGTTTAGCATTATGAGTAAGACTGTGGAACGAATTCTGCTCGTTAAGCGAGGTTCCACTGTATAACTTTTGTTTTATATAATCTAATTTATTATATTTTTAGGTCAAGTATTTTATATAATTAATATTGTATCCAACTTTACTAGTACTGCGGTTCAGTGGGTTGCGCTATGCAGGACCCCCCCCCCCGGAGCGGTGATGTAACACCATCGGAGAGCTGTCGTTACTAGGGGAATAGGCATGTCAACACTCCCTCCCCTTCCCTGCCAGCCGTGACGTGGCCAAGGGATGCCGCAGTTGCTAGGCAGCAGTAAACAACTCCCGACAGCGTTGCTAGCAACACGGCGCCAGACAACAGTGGTGCCTATTACGTGGCTGTTTTCTGTGTTGTCTGGAACGAGGCTAAATAAGGAGCAGCGAAGACTATTCACGGTTAGTTCTCAAGTTCTCGAGTTATCTAGTTACGAGTCAGTCACCAGTTAATGGCAGTACAGTATTTGTGATACTGCCGATGGCAGTAATTGTGAGATTGTAAATTGTGTGATTGTATGAGCGAGTGTGGAATAAAATTCACTATATCGGATACGGCGTGAAGTTATTGTCAAGTTATACACCCAACACGTGACAATATGTTAACCATGTAGTTAGCCGATGATGGCTATTAATAGCCAAAACATGTAGCAGAGTCAAAACTAGGCACTGATCTTGATATTAGTTGTGTTGTGATGGTTTTAATAAAGAAGTTGCATATTATAACACAACAGGATGCATGAAATGAAGATCTCTTTCTTACTCAAGCTTACTTTGGTTTGAAATTCTGCCCTTACATTTTGGAAATTGTTGATCTCTGAGTTCCTGTTCAGTATATCTGAGACACTTGCACTGTTCAATGTTTGTTCATCATGTAAAAATTGTCCCTCTGCTAGATATGCATCAGCTACTAATGATGTTTGCAGGGATGTTGACATATTCGGAGTCAGGAACATTCTCCTCAATCGTTTTTGACAATATGGTATTATTATTTGGATGTTGTATTAGCACACAAATAAGAATTAATTGAGTTATTATTGTAACGTGTCTTGAGATCGAATCTCGTCAGTCACGTGTGTAAGTTCTAATCCCACTTCTGACACCAATGTAACGTGTTTACGTTACTGAATACGCCGTAGAGATCGTTAATTGGTTTATTCAACAACCTACAAGTAACGGCTACAATTAATTATTACACAGTTGCAGGGTTTCACACTTTATAACCCTAATCGCATTAATCTGTTAACACTGTTGCGGGGTTTCACGATTTATAACCCTATGCGCAAAGCAGTTCACTCTGTGTTCAGTAGTCTACACGTTGACAGTAGGGGAGCTAGGTATCACTGTATCACACGCTCCCAATGACACAATCACACACACGTCCGGATCTTTTTCCGCGACGGCTGCTATACTCCAACAGTAGTCGGCTGACTGGAGAACTGTTGATAACACACTCGGCGACTATTACGTTACAACTCGGCGACTGCCCACGTTCCAACTCGGCGGCTGTCACAGCACAACTGACTGTGAATAGCCTTCGCTGCTCCTTATGTAGCCTTGATCGGACAATTGTCGTCTGGTCCGTGTTGCTAGCCACGCTGTCCGGAGTTGTTGACTGCTGCCTAGCAACCGCAATATCCCTCGGTGACATCACCGCTGTTGATTCGCTTTGCATAGCTTCAAGGTGCGGGGACTCGGCTAACGTCGGCTCCGCTCGTGACGTCACCGCACGTTGCATAGCTACCAGGATGTGGGGTGATTACTCGCCTATTACGCGAGCGCTACGTTACCGCTACGTGCAGCTGGGGAGGTAGGGGTCAACATGTCACACTATTATTATGAACTTCTATGTGTATGTATGTGTATTGTCCTTTCTTGCTACATAATGGCATAACCACTGAACATGTACTTGTTTTATTTTACTCACCTGTGAATGTTAACTTTAATTTTTCTTGGAATTATTATTAATTTACTGCCATTATATAAACTGTCTTATTTTGTATTCTGTTGTTCAGGTATTTTTGGTGCCTTTTTATGTACTCGTGCTAACTTTGTAATCGACCTCTGTGCTGTTAAGTTTGCATGTAAATAAATATGAATTGAATTGAATCAAACTAAACTGATCAACATAATCACCCTATCCAGTATGAGGCCTACTGAGACCTGTTGGCAATAATGCAAATCAGAAACCCTCATTTCAGATTTCAGTCAACCTTCTTTTTATCCCAAACTTTTGGACGGCATTTTAATACCTTCCTTGGAATCCAGCCATAGTTCATCCTGTCAACATTTTCTTTTCAATTTCTTCTGTACTGTTCTATAATTCAATTAACTGAGGAATCTGCAGTCCTCTCACAATTCCTTTCCTTCCTTCTGAAAGAGTTTATCCCACAGTCCTCATCAAATATATTTCTGTTCATATCAATTTCCCTCATCAGTTCCTCTTATTGTCCATGATTCACTAACATAAGATAGTGCTGGTTTAGCAAGTATCAAAATCAGTGTCCTTAGGAAACATACAGTGTAAGCCACATACTGTATTTCATCAGAGTTCAAACAGTTTTATCTTGGTCTCAGAATTTTGTCAGAATTTATAACTTTACATCTTGTAAACCTAACAACTAGACAACCCTACAGTCATGCTGGAATCTGATAGCCTGTGACCCTACCTGTGTGTGATGTAACAAGTCCCAGTGCAGGTTGAAGAATGTAGCACTGTTATCAAATTTTCATCTGAGCCTCAGACGGCAAAAATGTGCGCTCACAAGTTTAAGCAGTCAAAGTGCAGCCAGAAACATGGTGGCAGAAGTGAACACGCAAAAGATAATGTGCCCGGCCAACATATGATTGTCAGCCAATACTGTTATGAGATGGATGGTTCTAGGCACTGATAAAGGGCTTGTACGATCATGACAGGACAATAAATGCACATCGACTAAAACATACACACTCAGAATCAGATAAATAGTTAAGCTGAAAATGGACTAGCATCATTTTTATTTTATGAACTGGTAACACTTAAGAATGATTGTGGATAATATTCAAAAAACTTCAGTGTATACCTGATGCACCAAATTATGCCAAGTTGGGGTTGCCTTCTTGCACGCAGATGGCAGAAAGTACACAAATGCTGCACAGTTCTTCTTAAAGGTCACTTAATATTAGCACTGTTCAAATTAATCTATTCACAGCACTACACAACATAGTGACAACAGCAACACAGGGAGCAGCCCATACGCATATCATTGCAAGAAAATCTAATATACATCACTCTAAATAAACAACCTGTTGGGTGACATACAGAATAATGAGCATAAGCTCCACAAGAAAATAGTAAGGTCCAGACCACATGACCTAACTTAGTGAGAAGATCCCAATTTGCAGGCACCCCACACTATAATCGCTTCTACGACCAGAAAATCACGTCAATACATAGCAGTCACAAGGTTTTAACCTTTAAGAGTCGGCATTTAAACCCCCCACGACTGCGCTGCTGCCGGAGTTAATTTGACGTTGCCCTTTTAATATTGTAGACTTTCAGAAAAAACTATATATTTTCCGTTCTATGCAGCTTAGAATTACGAACTAAAAACCGCCTGAAAAAGAATGAAATTTCCTATAATATACGTAAGGCAATTTTTACAAATAAAAATTAACTGTGATTGTTATGTCATGAAATTCAAAATATACTCTCTTTTATATGTGTAATGAAATTCCAAAAGACTTACCCATAATTTTTTCTTCAAATTTGAGACGTCGTTATATCCAAAATACATTGACACTATACACCAAAATGTTTGGTCAGACTGTACACGAGTTTCAACTCGTTGCGTCGTGTAAGTTTACGCTACTATAGATACTGCGTGCGGGAGCGCGGAGAGGCAGAGTTTGCTTCAGCGCGATGTGAAGGTCACACAGACCTCACTTCTCATACGCTGGTAGACAATCTGGTTCAGTCTCTCGCTTAGCGAACAAACAGGAAGTTATTGTTTCTATCTGGCTGGCCGGACAGTGTTGTCAGTGTTCAGTTCCAGATGACTCAATGAAAAATCTTGGCTTCCCCAGAGAAACAGTCCGCCACTGACTCACAAGCTGATAATTCAGACACTCACTAAACACGTCACACTTCCTTGAGAGCTACAGAAGCAGTGATCTGCCCGCACAGAGGAATGTTGGGTCAGCTGTTCTGTGAAGAAGCTTCCACTCTGTTTGGCTGACCAAGTCACAAACAGTCTTACCTACATGTAAACGAAATCGAACCCAGTGCCATGATGAAGGGTTTTATTGTTCAGAGCCAACAATTGGACCTCTGACTTGAACTTGCGTGTGTTTGTTTTGGTTTCAAACTCAACGTCTAACCGGCAGCACTTCTAAAGTGAGCACGTGTCTTGCGTCCAGTATACTGGACTTTCGGCATCTTCGAGGTCACAGGTACCGTCCGGTATACCGGACTTTCGGTCGTTAAAGGTTAAAGAGATTTATCAGAAAATAATCCATTTCCATTTTAGTACAATTTTAATTTTTGTTTTAATCTTCAGTCTCTAATTTTTAAATTTTATTATCTCAGTATTTAAAAATTTTAACTGAAAGTCTCAATTTATGCATTTTAAAACACTCAAGTGCACAATAAGGTTCCTTATTGAAGGATTAGATGCTATTCAACAACTGAGTCTGGTATCACTGTACGCCAGATGATTACCCAGTATAAGGGTCAAAACATATTGTGTCAATAAAGACAAATGTTGATACAATAGTGTCTATTTTGTTTTAAATACAGAATATTGTTGTGTAGACTGACTGCATACTTTTGTATACATTTTGTGGGCCTCTCATGTTTGGCCCCTCAAGAAAGCACTGAAGGGATACAGATCTGAATAGATGAAAATGTCAAGGCTGAGGTGGTGCAGCAGTTCCAGCAGTGGGCCAGTCAGTTCTTTGGGGATGGAATCCATCAACAAGTGCACGAATGGGATCCCTGTCTCAACACCCATGGGGACTATTTTAAGTCTCTATTCCCTCACCCATAAGTCCCTAGAAAGCAGGTGGTGGCATAGTTGGTTGAGGTACTAAACTACAAGCCAGAAGGTCACAGGTTCAATTCCCAATGAGGTCACTGGATTTTTCAATTGACCTAAACCTTCCAGCCACACTATGGCCCTGGGGTTGACTCAGCCTCCAACAGAAATGTGTGCCATGAACCTTCCTGGGGGTAAAGGTGGGGGGGCAGCATGTAAGACTGACAATCTTACCATCATCTGTGAGCTGAAAGTCTAGAAAATGTGGGAGTGTCAAGTTCTCACAACCCTATGGAGCTCCATAGGCTGTCATAGGCATAGTTTCACCTTTATAACAGTCCCTAACAGGTTTCATTTACTTATTCTTCGACTCTGAAACCCTGAAGATGGATGTGACAAGTACTCCCGAAATACCTGCTCACTTTCAGCAGACTACATGGCATTATATTTCAGATGATAGAACTCTTCATAACCACCACTGTGAGAACCTCAAATCCTATAAAGCTCCATGATAGTGGTTCAGGCTGCTGATAAACCTTTAAAGTAAAGTGATTACATTGTCTACTATATGCTTTAACATTCAAAAAGCCAGGATGTTTCCCACAGAGTGTAGTTTTGTATTTTCTGAAAGAACAATAATTATTTCCTTACACAGCATTAGTCAACCGGTCTTAATAATGGAGACACAGTACACTTCCTGGAAGGTGATACATGAACTTTTGAATATTTAGTTGAACCTCATGCTTCAAATAGATAAGTATCACTTACTTGTAGCCCTTCTCCTTCAAGGTAAAAGCTGGAGTATCAAGGGGCAGGATTTCACTCTCCACACACAACTCACGCACCCTCCTATCAATCACTTTGCCATACTGTGCACCAGCATCCAGAATAGCAACCCGTTCCTGGTTATGGGCACCATTGGCACGGTATTGCCCCTCCGGACTTGTATTGTGCATCTCACTGGAACCCCAGCAACACTGGAACACACCAAGCTGCATCACAGTCAGAACATGAAGGGGCTACAAGACAGCAAACAGGTACATAGCAGGGGAAAAAACATAAGGTGCACAATCCTATGCCACACATTGAGAAAGTCATAACAATGGAACAGCTTCACACACTTCATTACAATGGAGTGAATACACACATGAATTAATGTGGTCGAACATGAATATCTTTGCATACCTTCATGATCCTGAGAATATCACACGTTCAAAACAAACGATAAGAATACAGAGGATGTAACGGTTAACGGTGAATAAACACAACAAAATTCTGTCAAGTAACTGGCAACAAATGCATAGAAAGTGCGACTGAACACAAGGATATTGCCTTAGGAGCATTTCTTGACATAGAGGTNACTCCTGTGGGGACTTAATGATGATGGGTATTAATTAATCAGTAGGATATGCTGATGACATAGCAATCCTCATAAATGGAAAATTCTTTTTGACAGTATCAGAGTGTCTTCAAACAGCTCTGTACACAGTCCAATGATGGTGTGAAAGAACACGCCTTTCCATCAATCCCAATAAGACGGTAATTATACCGTTTACCAGGAAGAGAAATATAAAGGACCTGAAGGAAGTGACCCTCTTCCATAAGATGATCCAGCTCTCCAGCGATGTCAAGTACCTTGGTCTAGTATTAGACAAGGAACTGACATGGGAAAAGCAGCTGAATAAGGGGCAGTAACCATTAAATCCATGCTATGCTCAAACATTCTCCCGAGAACAAAACATAGAGCATTTCCAGTATCCATTGCAATATTGGTAAGTTTTATTTGTGATGTGTTACCAACTGGTTTGTCACATTCCCTAGAACTCAGAATCTGCACCACATGACTTGACAAGAGGAGCACCATATGATTCTTATTCTGCTTGAGTGGCTCAGCAATTTTCAGTAAGCTCCTAAATGACTGCACTGTATTTTGTGACAGTCCAGAAGTAGCTATAGAGGGGATTTTGATTGCTAATTGGATTTATTGAACACTTACAGATCATAACTACAAGTAACTGTAGTGCTATTGCCAAATCACATTCTGCAATTCACTACAGCACAAACTTAAGTCTTTTCAGTCTGCTGCGTCTTCACCAGTTTTCTGGTAATGGCTTCCAATGGCAGATGTTCCCCTTCCTCTGGGATCCTGAACTGTCTCTGTGCCTCAGCTACCAGTTTCTAACAGCAACAGCTCACAAGGACTTAACCGTAGCAGTCCTCTAACTCACTCACACACTCACAACAATGCCATTCCAATAACTTCCTCCCAGGCTGGCGGCCATCTCACACCAACCTCCTACTCTTCTCACTGCCATCTCAAAACTCTTTCAGAGCAGATGGTCTTCATTACATAGCTTTGGCAAAGACCACACAGAGAACACTGCTTTGTGGACGTCTGCTGCAGTCATTACCTAGCAATGGCTGTTGTTTACAGAGCCATTACTTAACAATGGCTGTTGTATAGCTGCTTATTTTGTGGTTGTTGCCTAGCAACAGGTCTTCATGCCATAATACATAACTTATTCAGAAGCATTTACAAATGCTGTGTTAACTATAGTGTTACACCATCCAATGTGATATGGCTATGACTAAATGAGCAATCAGGAGGCACGTGGCGTGGACTGGCCATTATCTAGCGATATTTTAATGTAACTATACCATCATTTTACAGGGGAGGATTAAGTAAAACCATGGAACCAAATAACATGCAAGGACATGATCTAGGCACCACCCAAATACAAATCACACTTGTTACCACTTTGTGAGGGACAATTCGAACATCAGAGACTCTTAAAACATTTTAGATTTCGAAGAAAGCAGTCTTCTGGGATTTGGCATCGTGTATATGTGGTGTTAACCGACGTTTCGGAGGAACGTATCGCCTCCATCTTCAGGGTAGAAGAAAAAATATAAGAAATCTGCAAGCGAAGAGACCATGAGAACCGGTCGGTTCTCTTCGCTTGCAGATTTCTTATATTTTTTCTTCTACCCTGAAGATGGAGGCGATACGTTCCTCCGAAACGTCGGTTAACACCACATATACACGGTGCCAAATCCCAGAAGACTGCTTTCTTCATAGTCACCGCCATGAAAGCCTCAAATCTTACATTTTAGATCTCGATGCATTTACATCATCTACAACAACCCTGTGTTCACATCCATACACTTGGTGCTCTGAACGAGTTTTAATAACAACATCAGACTTTTGAACACACAAAATTGTTACCATCAACATATTTCCAATCTCACACACAATATATACATGTAGAATGTCTACTGGAAAGGTCTGACTCTCATTAAGGTGCAGCACACAACAAAATAACTTTTTTCATGTTACAAACACTCTGGAACACACTTATTTTATAACATACAGTATGTAATAAAATTATGTAACCTTCTGCACTGGACACTGGCAAAGTTCACAACTAAAAATATTCAAATATTCAGTTCTAAATTAATTTGGAAATTAATGCAGTTAAAATTATCACTCTGCTTAATTAAGGACATAATGGGGAAGTGGGTGCCAACTGCACAGCATCCTCTTTAGCTTTTGCATCTGCTGTGTATCATATATTAAAGGTATATTTGAAAGCTGTCAACACAACAACTGGTTATAAAATTGATACTAAAATATTTGCTATTTGGTTTATTTACAACCCACTACATGTTTTGATCTGCAGAGAACATCAGGTGGTCCACAAATACACGTCTGTCATAAATGAATTAGCTATTAAAATGGATCCCTGTTATACATTTACCAATATTATTATCTAAATTCTTACATTTTAAGGTTTAATTTGAGATACCTCTTGAATGACATGTATTGTAATGTGAAGGTTAAAATTTAGTAGTTTAAGAACATTAAATAAAAATTATAATTTAAATATAAAATGGGGGAGCGTGGTGTGTTTAGGGTATTGGTTGTTGTGTGCTGTAGATTAGCTTCAGTTCTCGACGTTTTTGGCATGCAAAACCTTTTGGTGTGTGAGGGTGACTGGTCACAATAAGAAGTTCATGATACTGTAGGTGACAGGATTTTGTAGAATTAAAAAAAAATCTTCTAAAATTGCTGTAGGTTGCTGAGCTTCAGTATTGCCTGCCAAGTTGGTTTTTTGCAATTTGCAATTTGATTACTTGGTGATGGAACATTAGGAAGAAGTTATGTTGGTGGAGATAGGGTAAATGGGGGAGGGGGTGGGGTAATGATTTTCAGTTTGAAGTATTATTTATCTTTTTTGGAAACATGCAGTGAGCTTCAGAATTACTGGGTTCTTTAACTCTGTCCACCATCCAGCTTTACAAGAAACTAGAGAAAACAACATTTCAAAAACTGGATCTGTTTTCATCCTCAGGTGAGTGGGGGACACACTACTCTGCTAGGTTCCTCAGAAAGAGCTAACCTCAATCACTGAACAACCTATGTCAGTATAACTACAGCAATATAAATACCTGAGACCAGGCTTCATCAATTGGAGATAACAGGAAAAATGTATGATAAAAAATGCACAGATCTGAAACTAAGATATAAAATGAGGTGGAAATTTTATGCAATGAACCAAGTCCATGAAAACTAATGCACAGGATTAACTGGAGAAAGTTGTGGAACCATTTTTTGTCTGCCACTAGGACCATGTGAGAAATAAAAAAATGGAACCTTCAGGATTAAAATCTCACAGAAGTCCATGAAGAATCTGCCAGATCACCCTGATCTTCCCTGTGAGTTGCTAACCTCATAGCTGATAAGGAGAAAAATTGCAAGACTGGGATGGCTAATTGGATTGGTTAAGCACATAATATGGGCCAATTCCTTGTAGTCCTATACCTGCTGTTACTTTTAATTTGCACAATCCTAGCTTCATCCCAGCCTACACCCATGGCCCTCTTCATAGGCACGTTGGGCTAACTTTGATTTCTCTAGAAGACCCTCTTTAAGAGTGTGCCTATATTCTGGAGCCGCACAACTAGAGGTCTGCCTGCTTCACCGACGTAACTTCTGCCACATTCATAGGGAATGTTATAGATGTACTGTGCCATCTGTTGGCGATCTCTTTCCAGCATGGTTCTCATCAATGGATTCCTAAGAGTGTATATATTTTTTAAGATCATCCTAATGTTATATCAATTCCCAATGCATCTGAACTTCTGTGAAACACCCTTCACATATGGGATATACACAAAGTCCAGAGGCTTTTCCTCTTTATTGAGACAACCAGTACCCTGGAAATTAAGAATATAGACACTGAACATGAGGACTCTCCATTTTATACAACAGACTAACAAGTCCCACTTGTTATCACATACTGATTACTAGCGCTGCTAAGTTCATTAATATATTCACAAGTCATCAGCAAAGTGCAGGATGTTAAAATATATACATTGAAAATTAATGAGGTCATGATGCCTTTTTGTGCATATGATCAATCACATCACTTTGGTGTAGGTTAATTTTATTCTACTCAATGCAGTATAAAAGTTCAGGTCCACAGCCACAAAGATTTGAAATTTTGTATCTGACAGTTCCCATGACAAAACACAACAAAAATAAATTCCAATAATAAACCCAGTCAACAAGGTTACAGTAAAACTAAGGAAAATCGACTTTTTTAGTTAATTCCAACATGCTAATTCAAAATCTGGACACTAAAATTTCCCAGTTCCTAACAGTTCTGTGTACTAAATTCACGAGCCAGAAAATATGTTTTTCTTTCACTTCTGCTCTTTACCTAGTCCTTATGTGTCAACCATAATTCAAGAAAATTATATTTTATTAGTCAAAAGTGCATTCTCATTTACATTCTGACATTATTTCAAACAGTGTAGTAGGTGATATGTACTTTCATATGCCTTGAATTCAGGCAAATGAACAATAACTGATGTGTTACAACTTTCTGACTGTTTCTTTGTGATCAGCATACCTGATTTAGCCAAGGACAGGTTATTTTGTACATATTATAAAAAATGAGAGCAAAAATTTGTTGTGCTCTGTTATTATGACATAACATGAACTGATAGCACTATAATCCCAGTCACTGTCACTCCACCATCTGCACAACATGTGACACCATGTAACGTTAAGGTTAAATTATTTAAATAAATCAGCCATAGACCATTAATGAATGACCACCACCAAGTGTGAAAGAGAACAAATGGAGCAGATAATAATACTAATTTCTAATAATGTACTAGCAGTGACAAGCATCAGTGAAAGTGAAATATTCTTTATCAGTGGCTTTCATCTGGATATTGAAGCAATAAACATAGAAATTACACACAGTAACATAAAATGAAGTGTCCATGGTCTATTTAAAAAACAGACAATGTGATTCATTCCTTCTGTTTCAGTACTGCAGATACATATCTGCATACTTGCAACATCTCACAACTTCTCACCTGCATCACACATATAAATAAATTCTAGTAATTGTGCTAGCAAGCTCCCTCCATCATGAATATCATGACACAGTGGTTTAAAAATAACTGCACAGCAACTCCCACAGTTCCAATGCATTGAGAGGGAAGCAGTGCTATTATTAACACAAGTTTACGTGCCAAAATCAGCTGATGAAGTACAACCACAAGCGGCAGGAAAGGAAGCACTAGCCTACACCTACATAACAGATATATCCCTGTTACCACTAGTTTTTCTTATGCAAAAACAAGTGTCCACAAAGACTCCATTCTTTACTGAGAACTCTAAGCTCCTAAAAATAATTTCACATAAAATACTTTCTAGTTGCATATGAATCACCATCTATTCTCCCATCAAATGAGCTTGTGTTTTCTGTACCATAAATCACCCTTCATATAAAAATAAGTTCTTCCAAGCAAGATCTGATGTTCTCATGGCAGTGACTATGAAGACACGGTCTTCTGGGAAGTGATGCCATGTACGTTTGTGTGCGCGTGCATGTGGTCTATTTTACATCAAGACAATACAGAGCTCAATGAAAATCTGTCCAAAATATCGTTGAGGATGCATCATCATCATCATAATCAGACAGTGATTTACATCAATATGTCATCATTAGAAAGTGACCTGATTCCATTTTCAACATATGATGGGCACCAAAATCTCCATACCAATGATCTCAAATACAAGGGACTTTACTCCCAAATGGATGTCCACTCAAAGTTATGACATACCCTCAAAGATGTTTCAGACAGAAGATAGAATAGCTCAGTTGGTATAGTGACAGGCTATAGGTTGGACAGTCAGAGTTCAATTAATGACATGGGCAATATTTTTCTCTTCTCCACAGCATCCAGACCATCTCTGGGGCCCACCCTAACTCCCGTCCAATGTGTACTGGGAGCTCTTTTCCCAGGGTACAGCTTCAGGGCCATAAACCTGACCCACTCACCTCCATTTAGTGCCCAGGTCAAGAACTGTGGAGCTATACCTCCACTCCCCCATATGGCTTCATGACGAAGTGCTTAATTAATAAAGCACAGGTACAACTTTACCTTTTTTATAGGACAATTGATAACTGACAACCTGGAAAAGACTTTGAAGGAAGCAGTCATGGTTCAATCGAGGTAGCATCGTGCCATTTACCTGGAGTGACTAATGAAATAATGAGGCGCCTCAGTTAGGACAGTTGTTGTCCAAATAGAAATTCAAACTGAACACCTCCTGACTATATATCTATAGCATTACCATTATGCCATTCACCTCAATGTTAAGCTATGGAGTCTGATACAATGTTATCACTGCTTCAGAGGAAACTGCTATCTTCATCTTCAGGGTAAAAGTGTAAGTTGGCCATGGAAAAATGCAGTATTGATATATTATTATTGCTAGGCTTACTTATCTACCCTGAACACAGAGACACCAGATTCCTCCAAAATGCTGGTGATGTTCTATCACACTACAAAGAATCACATCGCATCTCATCCCTGAGGACAGCACCTTCACAGTTTTCCAAAAAATGGTCTGACAGGGATTCACAGCTACCTATCTGAGAAATAGCATTACTTACAAGCTGTGTCTAAGTGAATTAAATTATGTCTTTCCGCAGAAGACCTGCACAAATATTGTACAAATCTATGGGCCAGAATGAAAAGCCAAGTACCTCTGATGAGAAATTTTTCATTCTTATTAATAAAAGAACTGAAACATGTACATATAAATAATAGCCAGTTTATGTCACACTTAGGGGAAGCACAATGCACAATTGCTGGTATACAGGAAAATGTAAACCATCTTCTGCCATTGCTGGATATTGAGAAGTATGACCTATTTTCTACCACTGCTATGATACGGAGAGAGAAATGACAATAATGTGTACATATTGTGGCATGTAGACCCATTGTCAGGCAACGATCCACATATCCAACAATATAGAAATGGAGGACCAGAAAAGTGGTAGGTGAAGGAAATGTTTTAATATGAAAGAGAGATAAAAAGAAAGGAGGAGAAGAATAATGATGGGACAAACAAAAGGGATGGGGAAAGAAATAGTTTTGTCTGCCATCTTCAGGCCATGATGCACTAGCTATAACATACAAGGAAGAATAGTTTAGATGCTATTATGACATCATGCCTGGAATTTGTACACCCTGTCTTTCTGTATGTACTGTTAAATAGGTCAATAACCTACCCACCTTTCATCAGCATTTCCTATATGACACCAGAAAAGCATGAAAACTCTCTATCTCTGTGCAATACTGGAAAGTCTGCCTGATAAGTCTCATGTGAATCAAAACCCTTCACATAAAATATACATCAGATACACAAATGAGTACAAAATGAGGTATTCCTAGTACTTCGAGTTGATACATGCTGAAATGAATATGGGGAAACAATTGGGGCATACCAGAAACCCTGTCAAATATCAGTTCAGAAAGAGTATGGCACCCAAACACATTTCTATGAAACACCCATTTCATGCTTCTTTGGGGACCAGTGGATTTTAATATTAAAATGAGGAAAATCTTGAAGGGAGTGAATTTGATATTGAGACTACTGGATAATTAAAAACTGAACAATAAATTAAATTAAATTACTGTTCAGTTTTTAATTATCCCAAGGCAGTAGTCTCAATATTAAATTTACTTCCTTCAAGATTTTCCTTATTTTAATAATTCCTCTGATTTAAGGTTTTCATTAATTTAATGAAAACATTAAATCAGAGAACGCTAAATACAGATTCCACTACACCCATGTCTGCACTTTCCCCCCACTTACAATTTTCTGTGTCCCTATTCAGAAATTGATGATGCCAAAAACAGCAACAAAAGGTGCCACATAAAGCAATACAAAGGAACAATGATGATAGGAATGGTTAGGCAGTTCAATTAACTGGAATTTAAAACAAGTAAAGAGGATTTCTACTGTTCCTTCCTCAAGATAAGGCCAGGACATCCCCATCCCACCATTCAAAACCATCACATCTCACATCATGGTATACTACCTCTGTACTTGATACAATGTCATTAAATAATTCCTTCCACAGCTGATAAGTTACTCAGGGAGCCTAAAGTTTCATCACTGTTATGACAAAAATGTACCACCGGACATTAACCTGAGCCAGTCCATACATACATAACCTACTCCAATATCAATTTTAACAGTATCCTTGCAACTACCCACTACAACCTGAACTTGTGAAAGTTTCTTATTTCTAGTGCATGCTCCACAGCCCACATGTCTGATCCTTCTTAATCCAACTACAAAATTCCAGCACTGCCCATCAGAAACCAAACACTACCATGTCAAAAGTCTTCACCATGTTTCATACACAGCCTCCACCACAGTAATCTCTGTGACATCAGCTATCAGCAATATTTATGCTTATCTCATGTCTGCGACAACAGCTGCACTGTCCCTGACCTCTCTGCGTCCTGACACATTAACCTTGGCAAGCCCTACTTGAAGCGTTATTCCTGCAAGGTTGTTGGGTGCAAGTGCATTCCTTTCCTGCTGCTGCTGCTATTACTACCACTACCACCACCACTGCCACTATTACTACTACTCCTACACGGTCCCACCTCTCAGAGTCACTGGTCAATAGAAAGGAATGCAAGATGATTTGGCATCCGCAGTTAGGGCATTTTTTCTGTATCTTCTAACAGCATCTATAGAATTTCCATTGCACTCTCCTAGCACAAGAAGAATGTCTGCTAATTCAATATATGAATAGCAATTTTTCTTTCTGGATCAGTATATATAATGCTGTCCCAAGCAGAGGCTGCTTCAGAATGGCTTGAAATGTTACATGAATTAGTGTTTCTCTATATTACAATACCACATATTTGGAGCAAGACTTGTTGCCGTTTTCTTTCTAACCGTTTCAAAGAATTTAATTATTATTTTACTGATGTAATTACTGGAAGTATTTATTATTATTACTATTTTTATTTAGCAGTCTATACATTTTATACAACAAGGAGATGCTTTATCGCCACTCCTTTTCACTTTGCCTTAGAATATGCAATTAGGAAGGTTCAGGCAAACCAGGTGGGACTGAATTAAACGGGACACATTAGCTGTTGGTCTATGCCAATGATGTGAATCTACTGGGTGATAATGTAGATACCATAAAGAAAAACACACAAACTATAACTGATGCAAGTAAAGAGGTTGGTCTAGAAGTAAACACAGAGAAAACTAAGTATATGTTACTGTCTCATCACCAAAATGCAGGGCAAAATCATGACATAAAGATAGGAAACAGATGTTCTGAAAATGTGGCACAGTTCAGATATTTGGGAACAACGATAACAAATCGAAACCTGATTCGGGAGGAAATTAAGAGGAGATTGAACTTGGGTAATGCTTGCTACCATTCAGTCCAGAACCTTTTGTCTTCTCGTCTCTTGTCCAAAAACATAAAAATTAGAATATACAAAACTACAATTTTGCCTGTGGTTCTGTATTGGTGTGAAACTTGGTCTCTGACATTAAGGGAGAAAGATAGATTGAAGGTGTCTGAGAACAGGGTGTTGAGAATATTTGGACTGAAGAGAGATGAAGTGACAGGAGGTTGGAGAAAACTGCATAATGAGGAGTTTCATAACTTGTACTCTTCTCCAAGTATAATTATAATGATCAAGTCAAGGAGGATGAGGCGGGCAGGGCATGTAGCACGAATGGGTTAGACAAGGAATGCGTATAGGATATTGGTGGGAAAGCCAGAAGGAAAGGGGCCACAGGGAAGACCAAGGCATAGGTGGGTTGACAATATTAGAATGGATCTTAGAGACATAGGATGGGATGATATGGATTGGATAGATCAGGCTCAGGATAGGGACCAGTGGAGGGCTCTTGTGAACACGCTAACGAACTTTTGGGTTCCATAAAATGCTCAGAAATTCTCGAGTAGCTGCAGAATTGGTGGCTCCTCCAGAAGGGCTCAGCTCCATGAGTTAAGTAAGTAGTACATTTTATACATTATGACGTGTATACCCTTTGCTAGGCAATGACTTGGTAAACACATTCCCACGCAAGCAAACCCACTCAACAACATGATGTCTACTAGTAGGTAACGGACCAGTAAATACACTTTCTTATATCAAAGCATGAAGAATTCTGCTTGTCCTTGGGACAGTCCCACATAACCTTAAGAAATACTCCACAAATTCGTTACAAGAAAGAAAAAACTAATACCAGCTGAGGTTAAGAAATACTTCTGGTACACAACCAGGGGTTTTGATCCCATACCTTGTCTCAGCAAGTCAGAGAGTTAAAATAAAGTCACTCCTATACCACTACAAAACATGGCCATAAATATGTCAGTCATGTTACTACATATCTTTATTTTTTACATCCTGTTGTGTATTATGTATTAACACATTCAGGACCGGAGGGGCCAATTGGCCCTCTACATTTCTATAGCGTTGTGAACCGGGCGGGCCAACTGGCCCTTTTCTGACGCGTTATCTTGCAACCAACTATATCTTGCTGTGTGGCCAAGTTGCATCATAACTACTGCGAAGCTGACCTCGGGAATGTTTGCTAGCTTAGCCAGTAACATGATCACGCTCATTTCCTGTCACACCCTAGAGAAAAAAGCCTTTGTTCGAGTCCAAGCTTCCACGTATGAACCAGGAAGTTAGCAGTGCAACATGGATCAGAGACAAAAGCAATTGCAGGCGAAGCGTTCTCTCGGAGAACAAGAAATATTAGATTTGTTCTCCGATGAGCTATCAGATTTGCCAACTGCTTCATCTTCTGATAGCGAGGCCAGCCTCAATGAAAGTGACAGTGACAGGGGCCACAGGGCCCCCCGAAATATTGTGTCCAGTGAAAGTGCGAGTACCAGGACAGCCACATGGGGTAAAGTGGACAAAACCCCCACTTTGGGTAGGTTTGCTGGTGATCCGGGGGTGAAGCGGATGCCATCGGACCCAACGGATGTGTCTGAAGTTGCGTCACTGATTTTGGAGATAGTTTCTTTGACCTGTTATGTCAGGAGAATAACAGATACTATCTCCAACACCGTGAGGGGTACGACCACACCTATAAGGTGGTGAAGTGGGTGGATGTCACTTCTACAGAAATGAAAATATTTTTGGCTATGATCATTCTAATGGGGCTTACGAAGAGAGATACTTTGAAGGATTATTGGTCAAGTAACCCATTTTTGGCAAACTCATGAGTCGTAAGAGATTTGAACAGATATGGTGGTGTTTGCATTTCAATAATAATGAAGTGCAACCACAACCAACGGGCAGGCTTTTCAAAATTCAGCCCTTATTAGACATTCTGTTTGAGAAATTTCAGACAGTTTATAAGCCAGAGCAACAAATGTCTTTGGGCAAATCTGTGATTCCTTGGAGGGGAAGGCTTCATATTCGAACATATAATCCTGGGAAACTCACAAAGTATGGCCTACTTGTTCGTGTAGTCATGGAAAGCACTTCAGGCTATATAGGAAATTTAGAAATTTATTCTGCTGAAGGCAAGAAATTGAAAGAAACTATTGTTTCTGTTTTGGGTCCCTATCTGGATCAAAATTATCACGTTTATCAAAATAATTATTACAACAGTGTGGCAAATGCAGAATACCTACTTTCAAGGAAAGTACATATTTGTGGTACAATTAGGGTGAACAGAGGCCTTCTTTCAGATCTGAAAGAGGAATGTAAATGCCTGAAACGTGGTGACACCACATTCAGGAGGAAGGGGCACATTCTTCTTCAGTCCTGGAAGGATATTCACGTTGTGAATATGGTTTCCACAATTCACAATTCGAGTATGGTTGATGTTCAGAGACGCCACGGGCAAGTAAAGAAGCCTCTTTGTATTTCCGAGTATAATATGTTCATGAAGGGAGTTGATAGGGCCGACAAGTACTTGGCCTATTATTCCCTTCCTAGGAAAACAGTAAAATGGACGAAGAAACTTGCACTGTGGCTTATAAACTGTGCACTTTTCAATTCATTTTCAGTTTTCAAAAAGGTGAACAGAAATTCTACTTTGAAATACAAAGCATTTCTGTTGAACTTGACAAAAGCTTGGGCTACTGACCTCACGGTGGCGGCAGTACCTGCGTCAGACACAGACGTAGTGCAGCCGGGGCCATCTGTTCACACCCGCTGGAGGCCTCATGTGGACCCCCTTGGACAACTCTCGGGTGATATGCGGAAACATACCCTCATGAGAATTGTGAAGAGTGAACACTGCAAGAAGAAGTACCCTTCTAGGCAGTGCCGTATGTGCAGTCCACAAGAAGAAGAGTAGGACTGCGTACATCTGCAACTTCTGCGTGATGCCTCTTCACAAAGGGGAATGTTTCCAGAGATATCACATACGCAAGCACTTCTAGGAGCTCTGGTAAGTGTTCTCCAAAAATTTTAGTTCATAAAATTAATTAGGAGATTTTATATTAATTTTTAAAGTGAACAGTGCATAAGTTAGGGTGCAAGGCTTAAAGACCCCGGTCCCCAGGGTGATTTAAATATTTAAACAAGCGGTCCACAATGTGTTAAAATATACTGAGAATTGTCATGTTGACAGCTCCCAATATACCTTTAATATTATTGCTTATTATGAAAACATTGGTCTCCTTGTGAAACATCTGACATATATATGAATGCAACTAAACACTAATAGGTACAGTGTGTTCACAAAGTCCCTTTGGGGATTTGAAAAATTGTGGCACAAAAACAAATTGAGCTAGCCACGTGGTTTGCGGCAGATCATAGTGAAACTCTGGACGTTTTTTCTGACCTCAGTAGACCTTGATATGGGCTCCCTTGGTAGCACAGAGAACATTCAGACAACATTCAAGCTCTTGCCATGTTCTGTGGAGCATGTCCGCTGGAATGGCTGAGATAACATTCCTGATACAGGCCTTTAGGTCATCAAGTCCATTAACTGGTGTTTGGAACAAACTGCTCTTGACATAACCACACAGGAAAGAATCCAGTGGTGTTGGGTCTGGTGAACGTGGGGCCCAAGGCATTGGACCGTCTCTGCCGATCCATCTTCCTGGAAATGTTCTGTCTAGGAACATGCATATTGTTGCAGAATGTGTGGCTGTAAGTGCTCAATTTGTGGTATGCAATCTGGGCTATTCCAGCAGACATGCTCCACATAACATGGCAAGAGCTCGAATATCATCTGAACATTCTCTGTGTCACCAAGGGATCCCACATCAAGGTCTACTGAGGTCAGTAAAAAACTTTCAGAGTTTCACTATAATCTGCCAAAAATGCATGTGGCTAGCTCAATTTGTTTGCATGCCACAATTTTTCAAAACCCCAAAGGGACTTTGTGGACACACTGTACGACATAAAATACAGACTGTAAATTGATTAATGTGCAGAGATCTACTTTCTGGGATATAACACAGCATAGTTCCTTTCATAGCTCATTTTATTTCATCCTTCTCACTGAATAACCACACTGGTGATTTTGTTTCATAAATTTTAAGTCCATTACTTTCAAAGGCCTGCAGGTAGTTGAATGAGAAAAAATCTGGTAAATAGCCATTTCTATTCACTAGCTAATATTTCATTCAAAGTCAGAATTTCATTTCTGGTAAAAGAAAATTATGCATTTTTCTTGTGAGTGGCAGATTTCATAAACCTGTTGTGTTCGTCACTCAACAGTTTTGTCTTCTAGGGCCTTCCATCACCTTTCAGTTCTTTTCTAGCATGGTACACACTAGCCTTAGACATACCAGTTGCATTATCCACTAAATCTGTCCCTTCATTCAGTGTAACATGGAAATTATCTTCAACGTTTGTAAGAAACGTTTAGCACACCATTTCTCAGCACTTGTCAGTGGCTTTCTTTTCTTATGTTTCATCACAGAAGGGTCTGGTTCAATGACAGTTTCAAAATCAACACACATTTACACAACAAAAACACAAGTAGACAAAAAAAAACTAACTTATATAATACATAAACATAATAATTACAGGTGGTTTCTATATTTTCACATGGAAAAACATGCAACATGTGAAACTAATGAAAAATTGATGAGCACTGTCACATTGATAACACGTTAGCATAACCAATAATAGAGATCTGGCTGAGTTCCGATGACAGCCAGTGTCCTATTCCCATAACCGATGAGTCAATCTAAACTGAGTAGGCATTTTACAATATTTATGTACACATATGCTGAGTACAAGAAAATTCTCACTGCATTCACTGACAACAAACCAAACTACTGTGTTTATATATTTGTTAGTTTTCCATAAATAACCACTAGGATGAGAAGTGTTTGCACAGTTTTTATTTTAAGGATTATACATTTCTGCTATATCTGATCTACCTTCCCTTACCAAATTCTTTACTTCATTCCTCACACTACATGAGACAGATTATAGTGTTCCTTCTCAAATATGTATGTTTCCTGTTAGATTAAGTTCAGTTAGGGCAGGCTAGCTCAGCTTCAAGACACCCAAAGCCTCATTTGATTAAATCCTTATGTGACTCAGTAAGTATACCAGTATTAAGAAATGTTTATTTTACAAAATTTGACTTTATACTAAAATGTGGTATTACATTCTTGGGGGGGGGGGTGGTAAATGACTCAATTGCAGTATTTAAAATACAGAAGAAAGGTCTAAGACTTATTAAGGGAGTCAATAACAGGGTCTCTTGTGGAAGTCTGTTTGGTGATTTTTTTAAGATTTTAACAGTAACTTCATTATGCATATTTGAGATCTTGTGCTTTACAAAAAAGAATAAGATCTACACGACTCAATATTCCGACATTCATAAGTAGAACACAAAAGAGAAACATGATTTGTAAGTCCAATTATGCAACACAGCTCATTGCCAAAAAAGTGTAATTAACAAGGAAATAAAAATACATAACAACTTACCTTTTGAACTAAAAAGAATAGAAAATTTTAGGGTTTTTAAAAATAAATTAAAAACTTAATTATTACAGAACTGTCTTTATTCTTTACAAGAGCTTTTTGGTAACTCAAGTTAATCTTGATACAAGTCTGTACCATAGCTCAAGTGGTTAGTTGCTGGCTTCCCACCACAGCAGCCCAGGTTTGATCCCGGGTCTGGTCAAGTGGGATTTGTGGTGGACAAAGTGGCACTGGGGCAGGTTTTCTCTGAGTACTTCGGTTTCCCCTGCCAATCTTCATTCCACCAAATTCTCCATTATCATAATCATCCAGAGCAGGCTACAATAGGCCAATCAGTGGCTGCAGTGCCAAGGGGACCCAATTAGGACCCCCCCCTAATTAATTGAATTAAAAAAAAAATAGTCTTGATATGATATGGAAGTATATAGATGGTCTTTGGTCTGTTATTTTCTCTAAATGTGTAATACTTTGTTTTACATGGCTGACTTGTGTTGTTGGTTGTTTATTTACTGCTTTGTATTGAATTTCTGGGTGTTGTTATTCGTGGTTGATAAGGTATAGCAAGGAGTTGTATTAGTTATTGTTTTAGACATTTTTAAGAGCTGTTGACATGTTGTGTTCAGATGTTCTTTAACTTACTTGTGCAATTGTGCCTATGTAATAGTTTTGGATGTTAAATAAATTATCATCATCATTATTATTCACTTTTGTAATAATATTCACCATTCCTGTAAGTGGAATAAACTCCTCATTCTGTAAACCAAAATGCCAAACATGTTGACAAATTTGTTACCACAAAGCTGGAAAACCAGGTCTATAGCATCTGTAGGTTTAACTGTTAATCAAGTACGTTTATATTTCTGTGACTTGTGTGGTGTGAATGTGTACTTTCACCAATGGATTGACTTCAATGGTTATGTTCAATGTTTCATTCCACCCCTCACACACACATGCACATTCTCTCTGCTTCAAGGATTCATATTTAAATAAATGTTTATCTTGCATCCTGCCTTAATTCTGAGGAATTAAATAATTCATATGAGAACTATCATGAATACTGTATTCATATGAAAAAATTAACTCCACTTCCAAATTTAACATTGCTACCATATACATCCCATTGAAATATGGCTTATACCATCACGTAACTGAAGCGAAGTAATAAAAAGTAAGTCTGATTGCATCATAAAATGATATTAAACCAGTTAGGCAACAAATTAAATGTTCTTTCAGAATGAAATTATGTACACATTAAAAACATCTGAATCAAAGTTAATTTTTGCCAATTTACTACACTGATAACTTGTCTACGTATTTTATTAAACTGCAATGCATTTGCAAGTAACAAATAAATTATTAATAACGGTTTACACACAAGAGGTTCACTTTAACTTAACTGTGCCAGTACTCGTCTCGCTTCCTTGGTTCATATTTTAGAAATTTTTACAATACTGTAGCTTCTCTACGGTTTTCAAAACGGTCAAATAAACAAATACTTACACACCGACTCCTTGAGTATTTTAATAACAGATGTGACAATAAAAATTCTCTAATGTAGACCGTTGATTTTAAAAACATTAGGACCAAACCGCATTATGACAGAATGACTTCCACAGAGCTTCAGATAACATAAGCAGATTTGTATTCTACTTGTATAAAATATTCCACAACATTCATACTTACCGAATATTGGAAGATTTTACAATAAATTCACAAAACTGTTCAGACCCAAAGCAATTGAGAACACCAACATGAAACTTGTAACCAACGTGTATCCACAGATGGCAGTGCTATTGGACAGCGTGTGTTCAGTTATTTCTGTCAGTGGTCTTAGCCGCTCATCCAATTAGCGAACAATTCTACGTCATGTGCTAAAATGATGAATACTGCCAGTGAAGTTCTTGTGAAACGAAATTTGAAGCAATTTCATTTTCTGTCGGGCTCGCGTCAGTCACAATGGGATTTTACGTAATGGAGTCTCGCACATATTTACAAATGTTTCGGGGGAAGGTTTATCTCAATCTTGGGATCCCAAAGAAGTAAACCTTAGAGCCCTCTCTCACATGTTGTGTCCGTATATTCCAGAATGCAGAACCAGAAATACGTGAAGACTGTATTATGCCATTTTTACAGCCACATTCCCGATGTTCTGAGAGTTCATGTCTGTAACTCAGTAAAGATTAACAATGAAATGGCGATGCTTAGGTTAGGGCTCCCTGGTCAAGTATCTTTTGAAGTAAAATAATTATTAATTAACGTTATGTGTTCAGTCTTGTGATCGCTTGTGATATTTCAAGTTCTTCATTCTTACCAGTTGATATTTTCATATAGGAGTCACGGAAAATAATATAGTTCTCTGCTCATCTAACAGTTTAAAATATTAATGTATAAACAGGACATGCAAATTTGTTCAGAAAGCGGCCGGTAAGAATTAACACGAACTCTTCGTTCAGTGAGAAAGGCGTATGTGGAAGCTGTCACGAATGTTTGTGGTACGATTTAGAAAGCCGACTGTACTGGTCAATTCGTCAGGTAAAACACTGTCATCTGCGGATAAGATATACTTTTGAAATATTTCGCTTGAGAGACGTACTGTGGTGTTATACCGAGCCTTTATACAGAATCCGTATGCAGCTTCTCCGACTGCGAGAACATGCAGGTGGAAATAGATTGTGTTTTAGCTATAAGCGGAAGCTCAGAGGCCTCTGAGCCCTCGGAGACCCCGTCAGCTTCATTATTACGCAGTTATTGTTTATGTAGTATGGCACTTACTGCGCCTGCAAATAACTGTATTAATACCAGTTCCCATCCTGTCTGTTTTCTTAACACATTCAGAAATCAGATTAAAGCCCTCATTCACAGTACTGAATCGAGATGGTGAAATATACGCTTGCATGGCGGGGTTCCTGTACGATGCTGATGTGAAAAATAAATATATTAATCGTGTAAACGAAGGTTTCGCTCTACGTGTCTGACGTCTGAATTCCAGCTACTACATTACCTGTTTTCGAACTGGCGAAGGTGCGTTGAACTGAATATTTTTATGCAGAAAATTACTAGAATGCTGTGCTGATGAATAAGTAAAAAAAGTAAAGGTATCCCTGCAACAGGCCTTGGAGGCCATAGGGTTGTGAGATGTTGAGGTTCCCACATTTTCTAGACAGTCGGCTCATAAATGGCGGCAACGCGCCGGCCGCACTTTACTCCCAAGAATATTTCAAGAATATTCCTGGTACTTATTTCTGTTAGTGGCTGAGTCGACCCCAGGGCCATAGTGTGGGTGGAAGGATTAGGTCAATTGAAAGAAATCCAATGACCTAATCGGGACTTGAACCCGCGATCTCTGGCATGTAGCATAGTGCCTCAACCAACTATGCTACCATGTGCCCCAAAGAATAGCTTGATGAAATTGGGGCCACATTAAAATATTTGCCACACAAGTTCAGACATGATTAATTCAACAGGTACACGTTTTGACAACAGCATGGTGAGAGAATAGAAAGTTATGTATGAGTATATTGCCATATAAAATTAGACAGGTTCAAGCAGCTGAAGAAGGCAATTACAAAAGGGAAACACATTTTTGTAACTGGTTCTTGCAAGAAGTGTAAGTCAGTATTATGACCCAAGACGGAACTGAAGAAGGCAATTGCCAAAGAGGAATACATTTTTGTAACTGGTTCTTGCGAGAAGTGTAAGTCAGTATTATGACCCAAAACTGTATTTTTCACTGGTAAAGCTTGGTTCAGTCTTGAGTGGGTATATTGATGCCCAGAATGTAATTATTTTCAAGACCTCATAGCCTGTCACGCTGTGTGTTAAAGCCCACTAGCTGAAAAACATTTATGTACAAGACACAATCTAGGAGACTACAGTTTGAACACATACTGTCACAAAAACCTTAAAACTTACAATATTATCAGTAGTTGACTGAACATAGTTGTAATTCCTAGTGTTGATTTATTCTGTTGAATTACATTTCTTATACCATCTGTCATGTCTGTGCATCAGCCAGATCCTGTACAATAACTTCTCCCTTTCCAATCATGTGCCATTTGTAGTCTTACCTGTTCCAGTCCTATGGCTCACTTGGTGCTCAGTAATTTTTTCAAGGTTACTGAAACTTAGCAAAGTTTTTTTCCATTTTATGAAAGTTATAAGGAAAAACAAACCACTTGTTAATAGGCCAATGGCATTTAAATGGACCAGCAGAGAGCCATTGCGATATTTGTATTTGAAAGGAAAAGGAAGTTGTGAATATCTGTCTCTAGTACTGGATACAGGTGGTTTCTGTTGCATCTGTTTGAGAACTGCTATCTCTGAATACTTACAGGAATTTGTTTCATGCAGACATAAAATGGACCTTCACATGTACGAGTATAGTATAAAGAGAAGTAATCCACAAATAACAGGTAGCTACAAACAGTACTATAAGATCTTGGCCAAACTTATTAAAGCAGCAAGGTGACAGTATTGTAACGTGTTTCGTTACTGAAGACGCCGTAGAGATGGTTAATTGGTTTATTTAACAATCTACAAATAACGGCTACAATTAATTATCACAATATTACGGGGTTTCACACTTTATAACACTAATCGCATTAATCTATTAACACTGTTGCGGGGTTTCACGACTTATAACCCTATGCACAAATCAGTTCACTCTGTCTTCAGTAGTCTACACGTTTACAGTAGGGGAGCTATGTATCACTGTATCACACGCTCCCAATTACACAATCACACACACGTCCGGTTCTTCTTTCCGCGACGGCTGCTATACTCCAACTGTAGTCCGCTGACTGGAGAACTGTTGATAACACGCTCGGCGACTGTTACTTTATAACTCGAGTCGCCGACTGCTACAGTAGAACTCTGGTACCAGCTGTGCAGCTCACTTATATAGCTGCAGTGCTTGCCGGTTGTGTAATGAGTGCCACGTCACAGTAGGAAGTTGATTACGGGTACGTAGCGTTGCGCGTTACGTCATCGCGGAGGGGAGTGGCGGGGCGGGAACTCGCCTATTACTGTAGTAACGCGAGCATTACGTTACCGCCACGTACCGCTGGGGAGGTAGGGGTGATCCATAGCTCAACATGTCACAGTATTTTAACAAAAAAATAATGAATTCCAATAAAATAAAAACAATTTGGATGCCTGAATTACAGTAGAAAGAAACAACTGTTAAAGTGGCTTACAGGCAAAATTATCTCGGTAAACATAAGTAATACTGGAATGAAATAACGTGAATTAATTGCCATTTAATTTGATAAATACTGTCTTCACATTTGCTGAAAATATTTCTTTCACTCATGGAAACAAGGACAGTCCATTATTATACATACAGATGCATTCCCAAGTCAATTTTCACATATAAACCTTTTGGAAAGAACTGTACATTTGCTAATAAGATCTTTCATGCACCTCAAGTAAGAACTCACCTGGATTTGTTGCAAATATCCGGAAAAATAATGAAAATCTGCTCACACTACATAATCATTCGACAGAAAAGAACTCTCCCAGACTGACAAACATGTTCAACTTTAAAGCCCCTAAACAGGAAAAGCACATGTTACATTCATAGGTAAGTCAATAAGTAAGTTACAAATGGATATAGAACTTAAACAAATAAGAGTACTGATTTGAAAAATGCTTTTATTTCTCAACATAATCTTCCTGTACACTGAGGCACTTGTCCCATTGTTTCACAAGCCCCTGAAAACCAGCAGCATAAAATACCTCATTATAGTTGATGGATGTTGTGATCTTTTATGGTTTGAGATATATAAGCTACTAAGTTGAATGAATTTATTATGTAATGTGTTTTTATTACAATTTAATTTATTTTATTTACAATTAAACATGGTATAGTGTTATGTATATTTTAGGTTGATGTATATTTTATGTTGACTAGTTCCATTGTTGGAGCATTTGTTGAAGATATTTGACTTGTTCTGTGTCCAGTGGTGTTGGCCTGTAATTGGATTTGCTTGAATGCAATAAATACTATACTATACTATACTACACATGCAATCCCCAAAATCTATTCTCTTTTATAATTCTTATATAACAATCTATAAAAATAGTTGAAACAGTTCTGTGAAGTATTAAATGGTATCTTTGGTTTCATGAAGTAGTGGCTTATAGCTAATGGATACTAAAAATCGTCAAAATAAGCTGATTAACTGATATGAATAATGTCATTGCCATTAGTTTCTTCAGGAACAAGTTCCTTGGTTTACAAAGTGATGTCACATCAAAGACACTAGGCTAGAAAACCAACTACTTGTAATAGATGAATATTCCACTGACAGAACATGGCATCAGATTCAACAAAACACAAGCCCTTGCTCACATCAGAAATTACAAAGATGTAGGCAAACACTCCCACAACTTCAACTGTGAAGATGAATACTAAGAGAAAAGTTTGGTCTCTGTTGATACGATGGAAGCAGTATAAATAAATAACATTGTCAGTTCAATTTACCATTTTAATCACAGTAATAATTGTAGAGAAAATCACAAAGAACGAGACAGGGTAATGTCCCTTTTTATCACAAGAAGGTTGAACACAAAAACTTTCAGGCAGCGTCAGACTCTCACTGCTATCACTAATTCACTGCTCTCTTCTTATTTGGAAGACTCTCTGAACAAAAACGAAAGAATGGAAAAGAGCGCCCTGTACACAATATGGAGATACAAGGCGCCAACATTCAAACTATAACAAGATTAATACAAGTGATTTTTTATTGTTATTAATACTATAGCAGTCTCACCTCTTTCAGCCCAGACATTCTTCCTAACCATATTCCCTCCCCATTTTATAGCATGACACCTCCATTCTTATTCCCACTTTGAGCTATGAATCGGGTCACATTCTCCTTCCACCTCATTTACCTAAAGGTGGTAACTGCAACTGCAGAACATGCCAAAAGATCAGAACACCTTCAACACATGATGCAGCTAAACCCCATAATTCAAATGACATATTACATACAGGCTACAAAAGTACGGGGTGTAGCATTTATATCTGACATATTTGTAACTGTTGCTGCTGGAGGCAATATGTGCACAGCTCAAGTGTTGTTCTGATATGCAGGTGGGCCCATAAGATTTTGAGGAATGGAACATTATACTGTGCTAACCAGAATTATATTGACAGAGTTCTATATTCAAATGGGTTCTATTATTGTAATACATCACTATTGAAATTGAGACTTCCAGGCAGAAGAATCCCCTGTCAGAACACCATCCTGTCCATCATGACAAAATTTTACAATGAAGGGAGTGTTCAGCCAGCTCTGCACATTAACTCTTTGACTGGCGCGAAGGGTATTTAAATCCCACCCCTGTCCTGGCAGGCCCTTTAAATCTTATGTCGCTAAAATGCATGTGGTTACTTTTTTTCTAAACAACTTCAACAAAATTTGGTTTTTAAAAACGAAATTTTCAGGAACTAATAAAAAAGACAATATATTATGCAAGAAATGCCTTTCCATACCTTTGTAATAGTTCTTCTTCGTGTGATAAACATTGAAACATGAAAGTTCGCGGAGAGCCACACCACAGCTTGCACACATGACACTTGTTTCTTTTCTAATCTTGTGCTTAGCGCACACGTGACATTTTCTCATGGCACCATTCCTCTTATTGTTACTGGGAGGAACATGGACCATTTTGTGAATTTTCAGGCCACCCTCTAGACGATTTGCTGGGTCTTTCACTGGTGGTCTTTTCAAGGTCGCGGGCGGAGGCATGACTGCACTCAAGTCTGACGCAATAGATTCGTCATCCACTTCATTCCTTGACTCTTCTCCCTCTCCACACTGTTTGTTTGGTTCATTCATTTTGTCTACACAGTCCAATATAAAATCTTTGAATATGTAATTTCCCTTCTTGTATTTTTCATTTGTTGTGTTCTTTTTGAATAGAATGAAACTATTCAACGCTACCATTTGCAACAAGAAAAACACCAGTTCCTTTGTCCACTTTACAGTTTTGCGGGAACAAGAATAGTAATGCAGCATTTGATCAGCCCTGTCAACCCCTCTCATATATTTATTGTAGACCCCAATTACCTCGGGTCTGCATATTTTTTGTCCTTCATGATTCGTTTTTGCAGATTCCACGATTTTTGCTGTGTGAAGAGTGGAGATAAGTTTGACATCTCTTTTATCTCTCCACACCTGTATGAGAACCTGCCCCTTCCTAGAAAACACAGATTCCCCTTTTTTCAAATTTTTTATGTCATCCTTTAGTTCTTTAGGAGTTCCTCTGTCCATTCTGAAGGTTCCACACACATAGGTATTTCTCTGTAATAACGTCTCACACAATTTAATAGTTATCCTGGTAGAGATGATACCCTTTATCTAGAAGCTGTGGCCCCAACAGATCGACAACTAATTCCTTTATAGGTCTTGATTTTCCGCAATAAATTTCAAAATTCCAAATATATCCACTTATCGATTCACAAACAAGATAAGCCTTTATACCGTACTTATCAGGTTTATCAGGCATATATACTTGGAAGATAAGACGTCCTTTCCAAGCGACCATTCCTTCATCTATTGCAGTTTCCTATTCAGGGATATATGTGTTCCTAAATTTCCCCACTAGTGAGTCTATAATTGGCCTAACTTTATACAGGCGAGCTTCACAGTCAGCTGGTCGTGCATCGTTGTCAGCAAAATGAAGAAATGTTGAAATCTGTTGGAACCGCCACAAAGACATCTTTTGTCCATACCATGGAGTGTGAAATAGGGGCCTAGTGGACCAATATTCTTCAATTTCAGGACGCTTGTCGATTCCTGTCATGAACACAATTCCTAAGTATGTCCAGATTTCATCTGGTGTGACATATTTGTAATTGTGTTCTCGAGAGTGAGGAGCTAACTCATGTGTGTTGAAGTGCTGGTGAGTATAGCGATTGGTTTCAGTTGTGATGTGATTTACTAAGTCATGATCCAGAAAAATTTTAATTCATGAAAAGGGGTGCATTTTATGTGTTATATCAATTTTGATCCCGGAACTACTAGTAAGTGGAACTATTGTTGGTACAATGTCTCCGTACGTCCATGAGATGGGCGTGTCAGGCACCGCACTCATGGTAGGTAAATGTTCATGATTACTGTCTTGTGGATCATTGTCTATCACTGTATTATTGTCACTATCAACTTCATCTAATTGAGGAATCATTATTTCATCGCCACTATCATCATCAGCACAAATCTCGTTCACAACACTTTCCAGCTGGTCTGTAGGAAAACGCCGACACTTGCTGCGAGAAGTCCTGGTGAAACTGAATGAATGTGAAATATTTTCTGACCTTTTCTTTCTCAGAGGGTTCTGACAGTAATATAGACCCCCACAAAGTTTACAAGGGTTCTTTACAACCATGCACAAAAACTATCATATATATGACTTTGGTTGATGAGTGCCAAGAGAGCAAAGAAGGGAAGAGTGTATCAAAGCGTTAAAACACGCCAACGCCAGGGCGTTAAAATGTGCCTGCGCCAGTCAAAGAGTTAACTGCCTACAATGAAGATACTGAAATTGATGGGTGTTGTTGCTGTAGCAGGTGCAAGAAGTCCAGTCAAGTCAATCCACTATCTGGCACAGCAAAGTGGTATCAGTGCAAGGAGCCTAGGATGTATACTCCACAAAGATTTGGACTTATGGCATTAAAAGACAGACTGTGCAGAAACTGAACAATGCTGACAATAGGAAACAAGACAAATCCTGTCAGTGGTTGCTCTCCAAGAGTGATGCTGATGAAAATTTCATCAGCAAGGTCATCCATTTTCTAGCAAGGTAAATACTGTGTACAGAACATGGATGGAGAACACAAGGACCAGAGAATACTTTGTTATATTACAAAGTAGATGTGCATAATTAGTGTTCATGCACTACTGACAGTGAATAAGTACACTCATTACTGCTAACAATAAGATTAAAAAAAACGTAAAGCTCTCTCTCTAACAGGCTGTGGAGGCCCATAAGCTTGTGACACATTGAGGCTCCCACATTTTCTAGACAGTCAGTCTACAGATGGCAGTGAGGTTGTCAGCCTTACATGGCAGCATCCCTTTACCCAACAGTCTCTTGATTAACAGCAATGGTGGTTTCAGCAATGTTTGTTTTCAGTTTTACAACACATCCAGGGCATTTGTGGTAAACACTGCACTTCAGAAATCCCTACAAGAATAAGTCTTCTAGGGAGAGATCTGGAGAGCACGGTGGCCAAAGAGTGGGACCAAACCAAGAGATGAATGTCTCCTAACTGCTAGCACAGAAACTGCATTACATCTGTTGCAGCATGGCATATGGTTCCAACTTGCGGAAACCATGTCTTCGAACAGTGTTCTTCAGTTGCAGTTCAGGAAGGAAGGAAAATGTGCTCCAGCATGTGGTGGTAGCATTCGGGTATGATGATCTCCTTGGAAAAATATTGGCCCCAGTGATGACTCCAGCTACAGTAGCACACCACCCTCTCACTCCAATGGATGGAGTCCTCTTTCATACAACACTGTGGGATTGTCCTCTGCCCAGAACCTGCAATTCTGCAAGTTAAAACCACCTGCCAGATTGAAGTGCAGCTATATAGTATTATGTAATATTTAGTCAAACTGGTGATAAGTCAGAATTATATGCATCTGAATCAATAATGAGACTGCACTGTTCATTGTTACAATATACAACAAAAATGAAATGTATGTAAATTGTTTAAAATATGCTTCAAAGTTGTGCTGTATTGAAGTCCTGCATTAAAAGAATATAAAAGTCTGAATTTAATGCAGTCTAAACCCCAAGGACTTTCTTTCCTTATTTTTCTTAACTGCAGTTGCATTTAGCAGGCCATGATTACTGTTGAATATGTAAGTTAGGAAATGTTCTCATAATATCTATTCTGTTTGATCCTCAAATAAGTGTGCCATGTAATTTTACGTAAGAGCATGGCACACTAAATGTGCTGCTTAGTTTCATTGTATTATATCATGCAGACCCATTGATAAGTAATGACTCTGTAAACAATGGTCATTGCTAGGTAATGGTCACGACAGGTTCCTAAAACACATCAATGGATATTTCTGAAGTGGTGTTCTCTACATGGTCTGTGACAGCTATGTGGCACAACAATATAAGAACTGTTGGGAGGTGTTTTCTGTGCAGTCCGTGCTGAGATGTTGTAAGCAGGACAAGTCTAGAGTTTAGCTAGTTGTGAGTCACCAGGCGACAACTGGCAAAGATACAGCAGACTGAGAAGACTTCATACATGCTGTAGTGAACTGCAGAGTATGTGAATTAGAATTAGTGCTATAGTTAGTTGTAGTCATGTTCTGTAACAGTTCAGCAAATCCAATTACCAATCCAGACCCTGTATATAGTCAACTCCATCATCTGGCAATTTTATAATCACAAGACTGACTTATATCAGGCAATTTTAATTAAATCAATTTATATACAATGAAATTATTTTACACGGTATTTATATGAGGGCTGTTCAAATGTAATCCGTAGCATTGCTACTTGCAAATGTGACTCCTTGCATGTGGACTGCATGGTGTGTGCATGACACACCAGCTGCTGACCACAAGCTGCCCAACAGAATGGATGTACGAGGCTCGTCCACAAAGTAAGTTTCCCTGGGGCCGTTTACAGAAACAAAACACAATTTCATGGAAATATTTATTGCAACAGATACAGCAAGTGTTCAGCTATTTTTCAACATAATCGCCACTGGAATTGAGACATTTGTCATACCGTGGGACCAACTTTTGAATACCTGTGTCATAGAAGTCTGCCGCCTGGGATTGGAACCACTGTGTGACAACCTTCTCCGCCTCTCTGTCATTCTCAAAACACTGATGCTCACCGGACAGGAATTTCTTGAGGTGTAGGAACAGATGGAAATCACTGGGAGTGAGGTCCGGTCTGTAGGGTGGATGATTAAACACCTCCCAGCTGAACTGCAGGAGACGTGCTGTCCGTCGAGCCGTGTGCAGCCTAGCGTTATTGTGCAGGAAGACAATACCAGCACTAAGCATCCCGCGCCGTTTGTTCTGAATGGCCTGTCACAATTTCTGCAGTGTTTCACAGTAACACTCAGCATTCACTGTCTCACCTCTGGTCAGGAAGTCGACGTGGAGAACGCCCCATCTGTCCCAGAATACCGTGCACATCACTTTCCGCGCCGACGTCTGCTTGAATTTCGTCTTACAGGGAGATCCACTGTGACGCCAATGCATTGACTGCTGCTTGGTTTCTGGGGTAATGTGTGCAATCCACGTTTCATCACCTGTGATGATCCGGTCCAGAAACTCGTCACCGTCATCATGGTACCACTGCAGAAAGGTCAATGCTGACTCCATGCGCTTTGTTTTGTGTTCTGGTGTCGGTTGCTTCGGCACCCACCTGGCGCACAATTTCCTGAACAACAGATGCCCCGTGACAATTTCATGCAACAAGGTGTGGGAAATCTGCGGGACATGACTGCTGAGTTCCGCAATTGTGACGCCAAGATTCTCCATAATGCGTTCCTGCACAAGCTCCACCAGGGCGTCTGTAATGATGGATGGCCGCCCACTGCGCTTCTCATCATGCACACTTTGTCAACCTGTTGAAAATTGTCTGCACCAGCGACGCACCATCTGCTTGCTCATGACGTTAGGCCCATAGACCCAGCACAGCTGACGATGAATTTCGATCGGCGCTATGCTCTGTGCATTGAAAAACTTTATCACTGACCGCACTTCACAGTCAGTGGGAGTAGGAATAAGAGCCTCCATCTTCAACAGCTGCATCGATGCTACTGTGGGAACGCGGGAAATTCCGTTTGTGCATGCGCCATGCTACGTCATTGCTCTATCACGTACGTGCAGTCGCTTCGCGCAATATAAGGTTTGCTAGCTGTGGGATGAATGGGAAACTTACTTTGTGGACGTGCTACATAATACATGAAATGGGAACAGTGTCACAGTTAAATGCAGACATTCCAGGTGAAGAATCAGTCCAACCAGGCCCAACAAACTGTCTTTCAGTTCCTTGGTACTGGGGTTTGTCACAGCACTACTGTGGAACACTGAGAAGTCTTTGATTTGTTTCATTCTGGTCCATCACACTAACAAATTACAAAGACAAAACAACTCCATCCAGTGTGACATGTAAGGGTGTTAAGTTTTCAAGTAGTAAAAACTTCAATAGTCACACTGGAAGAAGTTGTTTTGTCTTTGTAATCTGAGAAGTCTCTTAACACCATCAACAGGAAGCATCATGGTGCAAGCCAGTGCCCACCCCTATATGGCCCACACTGTCCAGGACACACTACACCCCACACAGCCCAGACCTGTCACTGTGTAACTCGACTTGCATGTGCACAGCCTCCTAAGGACAACACTACAGGGCTGAAGATATCATGGGTGCAGTGGTTTCAGCAGCACACCAGGGAATTCTTAGTGGTCAGAATCCATGAGCTGGTGTGTTAATGTGATCCCTGAATTAGCAGACTTGGGGGACTGTCCTTAATGGCTTGTATTCCTTTGTGAGAATAATCCCCAAATGGGTCTCATTTGAACCAATCTCATATTTATATATTTTATATACCAAGATGGCCTTTCCATGAAGACACATTCTTTACAGCAGAGAGTGGTTTCTGAAGGTATCACATGTATCATACCTCACAGCAGTGTTGCCAATCTTTGTATGCCAATATTCATTGTCTTTCTGGGTTTTTAAGTTTGACACTTGGAAAAAACGATGAGGTATCCATGGCAAGACAGATTTTCTTTACCCTTTCAGTCAGATGAACATTTATTATCTTCCTGGATATATTTTAAATAAATATTCTTTATTGTTTGCAAAGAAGAAAATGCACATTGATACTACAATGTTCATCAAGAAAAAAATGTGCTAGTAGCCACTCTTTATTTATTGAGCTACTGATCAGCTATCATACATCTGGTCAACTATGTTGACATATGTANTTACCTATACTTTTTCTTCAACCCTGAAGATGGGGGCGATACGTTCCTCCGAAACGTCGGTTAACACCACATATACACGGCGCCAAATCCCAGAAGACTGCTTTCTTCATAGTCACCGCCGTGAAAGCCTCAAATCTTACATATGTATTTTTGTTGTTACCATTAGAGCTGCTATTCCCAGATGTCTTAGAGTAATGTAAATAGTCACTGGGTTGGAATGAGGCTGCAGAACACTGATGGTATTGTGCTGTGAATTATTGTTCTATTGCCTCATTCCAACCCAGCTATCTATAACAACACTTCCTGCATCTGGTAGTAGCATCACTACAAAGGACAATACATGCACACAATAATTCAATACACACCTGTAACCTAACAGTCAATCATATTCAATTTTAGACACAGAAACAGATTTTACTTTAATTCACTTTAGCATTTTAACCATCAACTTAATTCCAGATGTAGTAACACATTAAATTCACTTTTATCTTAAAAATGCTACATTTATTATAGCTCCATCATGATATCACATCATCTGCTAACTCCAATTGTAAACATTGGCCATGTATACTATAGCTGTCATGTCAAAAACAAATGTAATAATAGCCTGATGATGTTAAGTTAGGTCAAAACATGCAGTGTACTAATCACATGATAATTTGTATAGCCAGTTATGATGATGGAAATTCTTTAATTGTTAAATGCTCCTTAGTAACCATAGTTTGTGATAAATCCTATTGCATATCACAAATCAGAAAACAAAGTTGAAAGTCCCAGCTCTTAAATGCTTCACTCACCAAAAAGTATACCCCTTTCCAGTATTCAATTTATAAGCCTAGAGTCTAGAAGTCATGCCTCCAGAAGCAACAATAGTCTCTCCGGTAATATATGAGGCATCATCTGATACCAGAAATGAAACAACACCAGCAATCTCCTTAGGGATGGCCATCCTGTGGAATTCATTAAATAAGAACTATTAGAAACAAAGGCACTTCCTTCATGAAGAGTACTGTCTTCTGGAATGTGACGCCATGTAGCCTGCTTCCAGGAACCTAGTGCCTTGGTTTCCACCTCCATTCTTCTACTCTGAAGATGGAGGAGCAGGTTCCTCCAAAATGTTGGTACTTATCTACCATACTACATGACATCAACCAGGCAAGTTGGCTCACAGAGTAATGCTTCTGACTTGTATTCAGGATGTACCAGGTTTGAACTTTGTATGTATGTATGCAAGAGGTGGGCCATAAAAACCGGCCCCCGCAGTGCAACCTTCAATGATCTATTGTGCTTCCCTTGGATCAGCCTTTTATTAATCATACATTTTTAATAAAGTGTAGGACCCTGCTTATGGGGGTATCATAAAGGTCACTTGGGTCCATAAAGACTTGCCCAAGTGGCGAAATCTTAAATAAGCTATGGCCTCACAATCACATAGGATGTGTGTGGCTGAATGATTTCTTGTAGGCACCTTTCACAAGTTGGGTTATCAGATTTGAACTTTGGTTGGGACATAAACTATCGTGATATGCATTATGTGTTCCTCAGTTCCTGCAGGCAAATTCCAGGACAGTAGTTACATTTGGTCATGACCACTTTCCAGTTCATTATATTCTATTGGGCAATATTATGACTACTTTCAGTTATTAAAGTTATCAAACCTGTCATGAAATGCTTAATGGCGACATCTGAACTGAATTTAAGATTTAAAGGTAGAATGTCTTTGAAGTGTTTTCTTCTAGGATGTAATACTGTGTAGTTCAGAAGAAATTCACTGAGGTTTTTGAGGAATGTACTCCCTCCACCTTCTGACACTGCTTTTTGCTAGTTTCTCGCCTTCTTTACGCTTCAACCCTGAAGATGGAGACAGCACATCTCTCTCTAATCTTGGTGAGCTTCTACTGAATTACAAGGCATTGCATCTCACAAGAGAGCACTCCTTTTAAGTCACCACTGTCAGAATCTAAAACACAACAGAACTTCTCTGACTGCTGCATCTATACATGCAATTGGTCCAGTATTTTGCATCATCTTTTCTACATTAAAAGATGATGGAAAAATTATAGTTTTCACTTCACAATATAAAAAGAGGCACAATAGATCGTTGTGGTCGTGGTGCAAGGGCCAAGAAGGCCCACCCCTTATACATTCATTCATTCACAATATAAAAACTGGTCATATAAATATTTGAGGTTCTCACAACAGTGAAGAGGATGATTATTTCGTTTGGGATGTGATAATATGTAGTCTGATAGATAATTACCAATTTTTCAGAGGAAACTACTGCCTCCAGCTTCAGGGTAGATGGAGGCACCAAGGTTCTCCAAAATGTTGATAATTTCCGGAGTACACAGCATAACCTCCCAAAAGACAGAATTTTTCATGGCTGTATAAAAATTAAGCCTAGCAGTAATGGAATTTAAAAATATTTATTGGTGGTGTGTGTCTGCAGAAACTGGTATATAAGAGCAACATATTGTATATTTTATTTTCTAGAAATCTGAACATTTTTCTGCTCAGTATTTTGACTGTCATTCAGCTGTAGCCTGTAAAGTGCTCCATAAAAACAAGGGGGATGTAACACTTTTAATACAAAGTTAGGCAAATGCTACTTTCAGCAAATAATCTGATTCATTTATCAGTTTGAGGGGGAGAAGCTAATTTTGTGAGATGCAAAATATTTTATCAAAGGGTGATGAGCATTTATTTGCATTTTAAAAGTAAACATAATGTGTTAAGGTAATATGCACCAACAAATTTTATGCAGAAAGCAACACATCAAAAAATTATCTTAATTATGGACATACCTTCCCATGGGGATACTACGAAGAAGTGCTTCCTTAGCTTCTTCTGTTTCATGCAACTGTAAAATAAAAGATACATCCAAACTAAATCATATACACTTCAAAATTTAAAACCATATATAAGATATTTTATCATCTGACTTTAAAATCTGTATAATCTCTTTATTATTATGCACTTCTATGAAACTTTCACAGATTGTTCTATATATACTGACTTTGCTTTTGTCATTTGCAATACTGAACTGAGTAACAAGATGGTGTCATGTACGTAGAGATCAGAGATCAGAAAGGGTTTATGAAAACCTTTCACTCTTCTGTTGATTTTCGTGTTGCTGTGGAGCAACAGTATCCTTGAGAGTCTTCTATTCATGTTGCACCATCGAGAGATATTCAGATACTTTGATTGCCCTCCAGCAGTACTCAATACTACCCTTCAAAAGCATAATGTCTCACTATTCCGTCTTCCAACAGTGACTGACTCAGCAGCATTTCATATGGAAACAACAAGAATTCATGACACATTTTTCATGCAGTGCAGGTTGAGACCCCAATATTTGGTGCTAAACATCTTAATTTTTGTTCTTTTATTTCTAGTTACTTCCATGTTGTACCAACAATTTGTTCCACACAAACAGAGGGAATATACAGGGTGTCCCAGGAGGAATGGACCAAACTTCGGGAGGGTGTTCCTTATGTTAAAGTATGCCGATATAACCCAAAACACCTATGTCCAAAGTTGAACGGTTATGGAGTAATGGCCAGAGAAGTGTCAATCTTTGACCGGCGTTGCACACTTGTTGATTACAAAATACATATTAAAACTGGCAGGAATATGTGGATTATGTAACGTTAATAATGTACGTAAGATCAAACTAACTTGTGAGTGACATGAAGCCATAAAATTGAGGTACAAAATACTTGCTCGCCATGTCATAATTGTCCTTAGGGTTTCCAAGCACTATACATGACACATGAATGGCAATTGCTGATGTAACGTGCTGACTGCGTGTTCTGATAAAGCCAACTACATAAGTATGGCTAGGGTGAATCACGGCACTCTAGGACAAACATAGATAAGGCCTCTCAGCTTAGCTTCAGTGATAAAGGATTTGTTTAGTGCTAACATTTCGAAACCAATTGTATTAAAGTGGAGTTATCTGGATGAAATGCAGAGCCATTTAAATGAAAAGCAGACGTCTGGTGTTGAGGTTGTTGAAGGGAATGGTTGTGGAAGGAACACCATGGAACAGTTAGTGGGTGATGGGGCCATAGAGTCTAATGTAGCAAATCATGCTACGATTTTACTGATGTCTCAGGAGAATACCTGTCTGAATCAAATGGGAGTCCATGATAATCCAAGCAGTGATCATTCCGTGGATGAGCAGAGGATAGCCAGAGTAGCAGAACAAACTGCTCCTCCGAGAAGGCGACGAAAGATCCCAACTACGAGAAATAAGGATTTTTTATGGGAATGATTTATAATAAGAATAAGGTGGATAATAGTAGGCAGTGGACTTCACTTGTAATTTATCATCAAAATATAAGAAGCATAAGAAATAAGAAAGAAGAACTAGACATTTTTCTAAATGATGCATGTAATTATCCTGATATTTTATGTATCAGTGAGCACCATCTGAGTGTAAGCGAGTTATCCATATTTTCTATGACAAAATATAAAATGGCAGCAGGGTTCTCACGTAACATGTGTCAGAATGGTGGAGTATGTATTTTAGTTAAAGAAGATTTATCATATCAAGAGCTAGATCTCAAAAATTTAAGTATGGAAAGGGTTTTCGAAGTCTGTGCTGTAAAGATAATTTTAAATAATAGGAAATTATGTATTTTATGTATTTATAGAGCGCCTGATGGAGATATATGTCAATTTATCGAGCGGCTAGATTCCACACTTTCATATCTAGTAAGCCTTAAATTGGAACCAATAATCTGTGGTGATACGAATATAAATTACCTTAGTGAAAACTGTAAAAAAGTACAATTACAAGCTTTATTAGATACTTATAATTTAACACAAATAATTGAGTTTCCAACTAGAATAAGTACTACTTCTGTCTCATTGATTGATCATTTTTTTATAGACAAGAATGCTTATAACAAATTCCAAGTTTGTTCTGCTATAAATGGTCTCTCGGACCACGATGGGCAAATTCTGATACTTGGAGACATGCTGGTGATGAGGCAAAGTGATCATGTTAGAGCATATAGAGACATTAATGAGGAAAACATAGTATGTTTTCAACGGGCTTTACAGAATGAAAATTGGATAGAAGTTTATAATCAAGAGAATGTAAATATGAAATTTAATATCTTTCACAACATTTTTTTATAAATCTTTGAAAATAGCTTTCCCATAGTATATAAAAAAAAGAAAGACTCTAATAATTGGATAACGAAAGGCATAAGAATATCTTGTAAGCATAAGAGAGCATTATACATCTTAGTTAAAAAATCAAGTGATGATAGTTTGAAGTTATATTATAAAAGATATTGTAAGATACTAGTAAGAGTAATAAGAGAAGCAAAGAGACTGTATTATCAAAAATTAATAATTAATTCAGAAAATAAAATACAAGTAACTTGGAAGATTATTAATAAAGAATCCGGAAAAAACCAGGTCTCAGATAAAGTAACAGAATTGCAAGTGGGAGAAAGTAGAGTAACGGATCCTAAGGAATTAGTGAGAATATTTAATAAACATTTTATAACTGTCGATGAATTTGGCAACAAAAAATGCTGATAAAAGTGAGGCAATTAAATTATTAAATAACCTTAAGTATGATAACTTACCTGAACTGAAATTAATACCCGTAACTGAGGTGGAAATAAAGAATATACTTAAGACACTAAAATCGAAAAATTCTACAGGCTATGATGGTATTTCTAGCAGAATATTAAAATATAGCATTAATCAAATAAGTAAACCACTTGGACATATACTTAATGCATCACTTGAACGTGGAATTTTTCCCGATAGAATGAAATTTGCGTCAGTAAGACCTTTACACAAAACAGGTGAGAAGGTCGTTATGGCAAATTATAGACCAATATCACTGTTAATAATCTTCTCCAAGATATTTGAAAAAGCGATGTATAATAGGATAAAGCAGCACCTACATACAAATAATCTAATTTCATCTGCTCAGTTTGGATTTAGAGAAAATAGAAGTACAGAATCTGCAATCTATGCCTTAACTAATCATATATTAGAAACTTTGGAACGACGCTGTCTTTCATTAGGAATATTCTGTGATTTGACAAAGGCATTTGATTGTGTGGTGCATGATATCCTTTTGAGCAAGTTGGCTGTATATGGACTTGGTGGTAAAACTTTAAGATGGTTGAAATCATATTTGGGAAATAGAAGGCAAAGAGTGGAATTGTATACTAATGGGAATGAAAAATGTTGTTCAGGATGGGAGATTGTTGAATATGGAGTGCCGCAGGGCTCGATTTTGGGTCCCTTGCTGTTTCTTTTATATATCAATGACCTGTCATCAGCATTAAATACTGATGATAGGTTATTGTTGTATGCAGACGATACAAGCATAGTAGTGTCTGGTATTGATATTGATGAAATCCAAGTAAGGTCTAACTTAGTGTTGAATTCTTTAAGCCGTTGGTTTGCAGTTAATGGCCTGTCTCTAAATCTGAAGAAAACTAAAGTGGTAAAATTTGATACAACTAATCGAGATAATATGTCTATACATTTAAAGTTTAATGATGAGATATTGCATCAGGAAACCCACGTTAAATTCTTGGGCATTGAAATTGATAAGACCCTGAATTGGAAGTCACAGATTGAATCGATGCTGTCCAGATTGGGCAAGGCATGCTTTGCAATAAGAAACATGAAATTGTATAGCAATATTGAAACACTAAAGATGATTTACCATGCATACTTTCATTCAATTATGAGATATGGGATAGTATTTTGGGGAAACTCGTGGGAGGCTAAGAAGATTTTTCTTTTACAAAAAAGGGCCATCAGGATAATGTTGGGAATGAAACCCAGAGAATCATGTAGAACAGTTTTTAAAAAATTAAAAATTTTGACATTGGCTTCTCAATATATTTTATCTTTAATGATACTAATGGTAAACAATCTGGGGCATTATACTTTTAATCATACAATTCATGGTAAATCAACAAGACAAGTTAGAAACCTTCATGTTCCTCAATCGCATCTAACAAAGAGGCAAAAAGGGGTCTATTGTATGAGTGTAAAAGTTTTTAATAGTTTGCCTGATTTTTTAATTGAGTTGGTACATGATAAAAAACAGTTTATTGAGAAACTAAAGGATGTATTGCTTCAAAACCCTTCTTATACTGTTGAGGAATTCTTGCTTTTCTGTCAAGACCTGTCAAGAGGTGTCTGACAGTGTACACTTCAATTTAACTCTATGTCCTTGGCTGTGCTTATGTATTCTTGCTGCAATTTGTATTGCTTTTTAACTATTGTATGTGTACTTGTTGCAATTTGTATTGCTTTTTAACTATTGTATGTGTATTTGCTGCAATCTGTATTTCCTTTTAACAATTTTATGTGTTTTTTTGACAAGTATGGATTATATATGCTAGTGATTTTGTTTGTGAATGTACAAGTTTCCAATGTCTTGTTGGCTTGTTGACATGTTTTATATTCTGTGCCTGTGCACATTTGTGAATAATCTGAAACGCAAATGTATATGTATGTATGAGGTATAGTGCGTGAACCTGCCAGAAGACCACACTTTTCTTGGGCCATCATCTCCGTAACCGTTCAACTTTGGACATAGGTGTTTTGGGTTTTATCAGCATACTTTAAAATAAGGAACACCCTCCCAAAGTTTGGTCCATTCCTCCTGGGACACCCTGTATTTACATCCCTTTGCACATTTATCACACACACTTCTGTTGTTTCCTCAAACTGTTTCACACTCCGGTAGACAGTGTCTCTCCATGGTACAACATGAACAGGAAACACTTCATGCTGCAACAGACAGCTCTTGATAATGTTGTCTCCCCACAGCAACATAAGAACAATAAGAAGTGTAAAAGGTTTTCAGTAACAAACACTTCCTGACCTGTTATATATAATGTAACCTTGTTACTCAGATTAGTGTTACAAGTGGAAACAAAATAAATATCCAAAGTGTGTAGAACAGTTTATGAAAGTTTCATAGAGTTGTGTTCAAAAGCAAAGGAGATACACAAATTTAAAAGTGTTAGATGATTAAGAAAAAACACCTGTACATTTCAGATATTTCAAAACATATAAACCATACACACAGCCTTTCTAAATTAACTCTCTATGACACATGCAAATTGCATATAGGTGAAACTATAAAACGAAGTACACTGTATTGGCAGATAACAGGAGTTCTTCATTCATGAGTTTAGTTCTCCTCTCAGTCATTTATATCACTGACAACAGCTGTACAGAAAAATGGCAGATTTGCCATTGCCTGGCCCTCCCCCAGTCACTTAACTTGACAGCAGCAGAATTCTTCCTGTAAGGCCTACAACAAGGATCAAGTGGACTGGTCCATCTATCAAAAGCCCTTAATGAACTGTGAGGACAGCTGCATCTCTTGCAATGGTTAATACTTATATGCTATTTCCGTATTTCATCATCCTGTTGCACATCCTTAATCCTTGACTTACATGCTAGCTCATACGTGCGAGGAACTGTACAGACAACAATGACTTATGGAAGAGTTTCATATGAGGTTTTATTACACATATGTAAGAAAATGGGAAAAGTTTAAGCTGATAATGACTGTGTGGGAACATCCCACATGCTAACACGCATCTTCGCCGGTCTAACAAACAGCACTCACTCCTAGTCAATATCACACTGCTGCACATTGCTGCCACCGCTCGTATTTATACAGCACTCGACGTCCAGCCCACCTGTAGATCATCATGTGCGCTAGCCAAGCAGTGCTCACAATTGCAACTGCAAGCTTAATCTCCGCCCAGCAAGCATGGTATAAAAGCAGAGCCCAAAGCTTGCAATCATCAGTGATCACATTCAGTTCAGAGCGATCAGTCATCAGCTCTTCACTGCTACCAGACAGCTAACATAGCTGCCGCAGCTCTCCAGCAGCCATGCTCTGCTACTAGACAGCTAACGTAGCTGCTGAAACTCTCCAGCAACCACGCTCTGCAACCAGGCAGCTAACGTAGTTGCCACAACTCTCCAGCAACCTCGCTCTGCGACCAGGCAGCTAACGTAGTTGCCACAACTCTCCAGCAACCTCATTCTGCGACTAGGCAGCTAATGTAGTTGCCGCAACTCTCCAGCAACCGCGCTGTAGGCAGCTTTTCCTACAGGTGCACACAGCACCACATTATCGGCCGGACAAACCAGCTGAATGGCTGTGAAGACTTGGTCTACTACAAAGGAGCAAATTCTACCAGCGCACTCACGGTGGGACAAACTGCCCTTTTCAGGGCCAGCCAACTTTTGACATTCCACATAGCTTCGCAGCTATTCTGTTCATTCAATTTATACCTTTTAATATATACAATTGTTACAGATTTATGTGGTTGTCTTTTAGAACATCGACAATCCCACAACTGACTAAATAACTAGCTAGCTAACTCCATGAAGCTGAGTTGCACTTGAGGAGCCACAACTCACTCACCCAATATTCTATCAAATCCAAAGGTTCACCACCACATTCACAACAGCTTGCCACTGGTCCCTATACTGAACCAGATGAATCCAGTTCATACCACCCTAACAAATTTCTCTAAGATACATTTTAATACTAACCTCCTATCTACATCTAGGTCTTCATAATGGTCTCCTACCTTCTGGCTTCCTGCCAAACCTGTGTGCACTTTCCTCTTTGCTCTCATCTGTGCCACATGACCAGCCCATCTAATCCTCTTTGACTTGAAGCTCATCACTGTGCAGTTTTCTCTAACCTCCTATTATTTTATCTTTCCTGGGTTCAAATATTCTCCTCAGCACCCTCTTTCTAAACATCATCAGTCTAAGTTCTTCTCTTAATGTCAGAGACAAAGTTTCACACCCATACAAAATTGCAGGAAAACTTACAGTTTTGTATATTTTAATTTTTACATTTTTATACAGCAAAAGGAAGACAAAAGGTTATGAATTGAATGGTAGCAAGCACTACCTGAATACAACCTGCTTGTAATTTCCTCATGAATCAAATTCTGATTTGTTACTGTTGTTTCTAAATATCTGAACTCCATGACGCTACCTACATTTATGTCATGATTTTACCATGCATTCTGGAGAAGAGACATCAACATACACTTAGTTCTCTGGCTTAGTTATAGACCAACCTCCTTACTATTGTCAATTAGAACTTATGTGTTTTCCTTTATGGTATGTATTTATGTTATCTCCCAGTAGATTTACATCATTAGCACAGGCCAGAAGCTGATGTGTCCAATTTAACTTCAGTCCCACCTTGCTGTCTTTGACCTTCCTAATGGCTTATTTTAAAGAAGTTGAAAAGCAAGGGTGACAAAGCATCTCCTGGTTTTATACCATTCTGAATAGGAAACACATTAGACAAATGTTTACCTATATAGACTTTACAAAAAGTTTCATTTAAATACATTTTACCTTTAAAGTAAGGACTTTTAAATTGTTGAGAGCCTGCTGCGGCCGGAATTTAAATGGCCCTAAATCTTTGAAGTTGCAGACTTTCAGAAATTGTTCTATACAATATAGAAATACAAACTAAAAACAGCCTGAAAAACAATAGTTTTTTTACATATACAAAAGAGCAATTTTTACAAATGAAAATACATTGTCATTATTTTGTCATGAAATGCAAAATATCATCTTTATTATATATATTATGACATTCAAAAGGACTTACCCATAGTTTTTTCTTGAAACATGTTGATTTTGTAAAAAATAATCACACTATATTCAATAATCCTTTGTTCAGATTGTACGCGAGTATAAACTGCGTCACTTCACAATTTATGATAATTCCATTCAGCACTCACAGTCTGACACACATGCGCCACTGGTCGAAGCAGTCCTCGACACAAAGACCAACATCAAACTTTTTACAATAGGAGAGGGTACTCATGGTTTTCCTATTTAGTGAACACACATGATGTCTTTGTTTCCCTTTGGATGGCCAGTGTTGCGAATGTTTCACCTCTAGTTGACTCAGTTGGGCCCCAGATGAACTTGGCCACCCCCAAGAAACGCCACTGACCATGATATTCGCTTCATGCAACTGTACAATTAAATCTCGCACTAGGATTTCGCAGAATTTTTTATGTGTCATTTTTCTGCCACATGACTTGTGCAAAAATAGGCATTGAGAATAGGCATGTCTAGAAAGTGAACAAATATTTCTTTGTCGATTTCCATGTCCTCCGGGAAATTCTATAACTATTTACCATCCTGTCAGCTTTATCCACAAAGCCCATATGTTCACTGTTGTCTTCAATGGCTCTATACCTCTACCGAGACACAAAATAAAAATGGTTTATAAATAATTGACAATCCGACACTGATTTTCTGACTGATAATTCACTACTGAAAACAAATCCTTGAAAACGACCCACTTCCTTGCAAGCTGAAGGAGCACTAATCAGCATGCTCAGATGAATATTTACTTCTCAGTTTTCAAAACAAAGCTGTGCTCTATTTGGCTGACCCTCATAAACAGTCATATCTAAACATAAATAATACTGAAACCAGTACCGTGATAAATGATTTCAATGCTCAGAGCTAAGGAATGAACCACTGACTTGACATTGCATGGGTTTGTTGTGGCTTCAACCTGAAGATCAAACTGTCAGCACTCCCAAAGGGTGCATGTGTACTGCGTTAAATAAGTGTAACATTCGGCCACAGCAAAATGTTACTTTCTGTCAGATATAGCTGACATCTGTACATTAAAGGTTAGTAAGCCTAACTAGTTTCATGGGTACCCAAAAATCAGTGAGAATATTGTCCAATACTTGCTTTGTAACTGAGTCATAGGCATTCCTAAAGTCTGTTGAATAGCTGATGTAATGTCTCACTGTACTCCCATTACAATGAGACATTTGCAAAAAACTCACAAGTCTTCTAATAGCAACATTAATATAAACTGAAAGCATTATCTGTTTTTAATATTAAATAAGGAACGTGACATACTTACAGCTGATGAAAATTTTGTGATGACAATGCCAGGTGCAACACAATTAACTCTGATGTTTTCTCTTGCCAGATCTTTGGCTGCCGCTTTGGTGAGTCCCAGCAATGCAGTCTTACTTACAGAATACACACCTAGCAGCTGCAAAGATAAGTGTCATTACAGGAAATTAGTTCAAAGGGGTTACACACAGATATGAGCACCTGTGCGATTTCATCTCTTAATTTCTTAATAAGAGAAGATGGGTGGAGTTACTACCGACTGGATTAAGAAAGAATTCTTGGCAGATGCAAAGATTTTTCTCTTCAACACCATGTCCAGACCAATTCTGGGGGCCACCTAGCCTTCTATCCAATAAATGCTGAGGAATGTTTCCTTCGAAGTACAGCAGCTAAAGAAGCTAAGTTGACTGCTTGCCTCATCTCATACTGAGGTTAATGGTGTATGGAACTTTACCACCAGTCTTCACTCAAGCATTCATGATGTACTGCATAACCATTTCCTATCCTGTTGCAACACTTCTGACACTGTCATTTTCCCATACAGATTCACTGATGGAAGCCACAAGCCACAATCTTCAAGAATTTACCACCATATGATCATGTTCTGAGTGTGGAACTTTACATTCTTGGACAGTTCTCCCAATAATATGCAAAGGTGGAAGGAGTTTCTTACTTCTCCACATCACCCCCCAACCCAAAAAAAAAAATTCATGCTTGTCTAATTTGTAGCTAGTAGGAGCATAATAAAGAATTATGCCCAGGAGCTGCTTTACAAGGACCTTTTATATAGAAGATGGAAATGCAGAAATGTTTAGTCTCACCAACATAAATATTTTGAAATATAATTCCACTGTTGTAATTTTTTTATCATTTTATACCATACCTTAATGTGTACAAGACAGGTGCACCTACAAGAAATTTACACATGACACTAGATGGTTCATGCAGGATTGTAATGGCTCTAGTGAGCCTAACTCATTCCTCTGTGTAATGTCTGTGTGACTGGCAAGTTCTTCCACAGTGTGTAATTCCCACGGGGGCCCTGGTATTAGTGAGGTGGAAATTCTGGATTCTGCCACCGCAGTGTCTGTTTACGAGTGAACTACTGGCATCTCCAAGCACAACAGCAGAGGGCAACACATGATTGGTTAAAGCTAGGCATTATGGGAAGCATCTTTCAATACATCAGTGCAGTCCATTGAAGTAACATCAACTGAGTACTCAGAAACTGAGAAATACATCATAGGCTTAACAGATGAACTTATCTGAAGTTATTTATGGATATAAATTTAAATTGATGTACCACAGCTCATGGGGCTAGATGCTGACTCATCACAGAGGACCAGGTTCATTCCTGGATGACTTCAAACATGATCTGTGGTGGACAAAGTAGAACTGGAGATGGTTTTTTGGTTTTTGGTTCACATTCTTTGACTTTCCCCTGCTAATCATCATTCCGCCATAGCCTCATACCTATCTATCACTGCCCCTTCCCCATTCCCCCAGGTAGTGAATTATCACTCCCTCAGTCTTGAAATCTGGGGCTTCATCTCTGATCTAGAACTAGGCTGGTTACAAAGCAAGGAAGTTAGTTTATGTTAAAGCTTACAAATCCTTTATCGTGAAATTATAATAAAGGTGCTCAATTCAAATAATACTAGCCAGAGCACATTTTAAATGAATCTAAGTGGACTAAAATATAGGAAATTATGCATCCATAACATTTTGGAACTTCATCTAAATACATTATTTAAAAAATTCAGTTTCTATCTCTCAGAAAACTTACTGTGTCTTGATTACAAAGATCAGTCAGTTAATGGGATAGATAATAGATGGAGGCAGCATGTTCCTACAAATCACTGGTAAATATTTACAAGACTTCATTGTGTCACATCCAACAAAAGAGTAATCTGTACATAATTAGATGGCAGATAATACTGTGTTCATCCTTACTTTGAAACATCATTTTCAATAACAGAATAATATTGTGACATACTTGTACAAGGCAAAAACTGTGAAGCCAGCAAAAACAGCCATTGCTAGGAAATGGCTCTACAAACACCCCTGTTGCTAGGCAAGAGACACATAACATGCAACAATGGAGTAACTGGGAATCAGTGCTCTCTACATGGTCCATGCAAGCTACATGATGCAACAAAGAAAACTGTTGGGAGAGGTGTTTTCTAAGCAGTCCATGGCAAGGCCATATAACGAAGGCCAGATGCCATTGAAGTCTTGAGCCTTGAGACAGCAGTGAGAAGAGTATGAGGTTGGTGTGAGATGGCTGCCAGGCTGTGAGTTGGTTGGTGAGTGAGTGAGTTAGAGGAATGGTGTGGGTCAGTTCTTGCGAGCTGTTGCTGTTATAAGCTGATAGCTAAGGCACAGGGATAGCTCGGGAACCCAAAGGAAGGGGAATGTCTGCTGTTGGAAGCCATTACCAGAAAACTGGTGAGGACACAACAAACTGAGAAGACTTAGTACATACTGTAGTGAACTGTAGTGTGTGTGAATTAGCGATAGTGTTATAGATACTTGTAGTTAGAATCTGTAAGTGTTCAATAAATCCAATTACCGATCCAAACCCCATCTATGGTCAGACTCATACACATGACAATATAAACCAAGCACAACATATAGTAGTTAGAAACTTTATTTACTGGATAAAATATGCCTTATGTGTTTCAGCCATTTAGTGCTATCATTATAGGCTTATGTGTTAAAGAGAGCATTGCTTAGTAGACATTCATTTCTGGTAGTAACATTTACATTTAAATTCCTTTATAATCAATGTGTAAAGAGTTCCCTTGTATGTACAATTTGCCAATGGACTGCATAATTTTGTATATATTTTGTCTTTTGTTGGTGTTGCTGTTTTTATGTGGATTTCATGCAGAACATGATTGATATCACATTACTGCTTCATTGCCTGCCATGATAACACTGTGCAATTAGTTATTTGTCTTTAACCTAGGGTGAGGGGGGCATATTGTAACTGAACCACTGCCATGCACCCATTTAAATTTAACTAAGTTTGTTAATTAGAAATTTGTTTCACAGTTGGATGTTATGAACAAGTCAGTGAGACATAGGCCTATTCTTGCATGTAAGAAGTAGCTTATTCTCAAGCTTACAGTAGAACCGGAAGAACCCCTGTTGATATTTCTGAGAATTTTAGCTCGAAAGTGTAACTGCAGCAGTCTTTCAGAATTCAAAACTTGACAGCTTCGGCAACTCATAATTCTTAAGGAGGACGGCCAGAGATTGAAGCCAAGCGTAGCATCCATTGAGGACCTGTCAAAAGTTACGTTATGTCTTTATGAGCTAAAATCCAAAGTCACAGTGAGCTGATTGGAAATCAGGGAAATAAAGTGAACTCCCTAATTTCAAAAACGTCCAATCACTAGAATTTAGTGGTGTGACAGAGCCAAAAAGCTGATGGACCAAGGACCTCATGGTTTGGAGGGAAGTGAGTCATCAAAGTCAGTCACAGACTGGCTCTTGTAGAATTCAGAAGCAAAACTTGTGATTACACACACCAGCTCTTGTAGAATTCAGAAGCAAAACTTGTATCGGTCACACACTGGCTCTTGTAGAATTCAGAAGCAAAACTTGTGATTACACACACCAGCTCTTGTAGAATTCAGAAGCAAAACTTGTATCGGTCACACACTGGCTCTTGTAGAATTCAGAAGCAAAACTTGTGATTACACACACCAGCTCTTGTAGAATTCAGAAGCAAAACTTGTATCGGTCACACACTGGCTCTTGTAGAATTCAGAAGCAAAACTTGTGTCAGTCAGTTGAAATTCCATTGTCTTACTAATAAATATTAGTAACCAAGTTGTAAGTGCTAAAGTAGTAACACTAGAAGCAAAAGTGTTGTGCTTCAAAGAAACGAAACTAAAAAATTAAGCACAGTAACTAAAAAAATTAGTAATGGAGTGAGTTACAGGGCATAAAAAGCGGCCTCCATAGTCTAGGGGTAACGTTCTCACCTCATGACTCAAGGTGCGTGGGTTCAAACCTGGCGGAGGTCGTGGAATTTTTAAGGGCGGAAAAATTCAGGGAACAAGTCCACCGGGAGGGACTTTAAGCCGTGGGTCCCGTGTTGTAGCTTTACGGCACGTAAAAGAACCTCATGTCCCAAGGGGACCACTGAGCCAAATTCAGGACATTTCCCACACAACAGTAGTCTCTAACGCCTCTGGTAGATGGGGGAAGCATCAAGATACCGCTGAGCCAGTAGAGGCCAAACTCGCTGGCTGAGTCGGGACTGATGGCACGCACCAGTACCAGTAGGGAATAGAGACTGGTAGAATAGCATAGGGGGACACACAATGGACCAACAGTTGGTCTAAGTGCATGGGGAAACCCACCCTCTCCAATACAATACAATACAGGGCATAAACATTTAATAAACAGTTAAACTTGATATGTGCACGTGTAGCTTCGAGTTTATTTCCTGCCTTCTTGGAGTTTAGGCCCACTAAAGGCCTTGAGAAAGAGACCCTCAGCTCTACCAAAAACAACAAACCTCACCTCCTTATATAATAAAAGCAACCTGAGATAATTATTTGTAAGCGCAAAAGAGGCAGCTATAATAAAGGCAACCAACGAGCAGTAAGGCGGGAAGGAGCAGTTGCAATATGTAACTGCATTTTTAATTATAAATTTCCTAACTAAGCATCATTCACTATATTGCGTGGTGTGCTCTTTGCAGCAAGGCATCAGATGGTATTTTGTTCATCTGAAGAATGGTGAATCTATACCTCCACTCCCCCATATGTCTTCATATAATAGTTTTATAGCATTTTCTGTTTCAGTTATTGAGTTATTTACGTTGTGGTGTTTCCATATAATATTTACACCCATTATTTAACAGACTTTCTTCTTTTTCTGGAAACCGTAGGTTTTATAAGTTACACATTCTTGGGTAGGAATGCACAGTGTTTCGCTTCACTTCAATTTTTTTTTTTGTTTTGGCTGGTGTTTTCCTTTTGCTTTTCAATACGTTATCAGTTTCATTAATAGTGTCTGTCCAGTTCACTTTTTGGTTTTATTTTTATATTATTTTGAATCAGATTCCATGTATTTTGCCAATAGTTTGCATTTTGAAGTTATAATTTATACAGCTGTTTATTACGGTTGTGATNATCACGTCTCTGCTGTTTATAACTTCATAGGAAAGAAAACACGCCATTCACAGCAGTTTGAATGAGGAAACCTCTTCCAAGAGCAACAGGATTTTGCTGCAAGACAGGCATATGTAACCATGACTTAGCGCTGTTAAACTCGTGTGTCATTAAATATAGTTCTCCTGACAACAGGCCAGTGAAAAATCTAACAATCAACAGCAAAACCATCAATTATTATGGGCGTTATAACATAGGTGTGCAGCTGGACGAAACATACACGTCGAACCCCCCCAGACGATTTAAATACCTGACGAAACATACACGTCAAACCACGCTGAACGGTTAATATTCAGGAGTCTAACTTCATTCTTAATTCTAATTTTTTTTTACAGGAGTACTGCTGCCCTTGATTTTTATTTGGGCATATGTAGGTGTTAAACCTTCATTTAGACAGGTCTTATTAAACCACAAGGTGGCATTGGTTTTAAACAGTTTCCTTTCAACATCTGTAAACTGAGGTATACTTCTTGCTTGATTAGCATGCTACTTTTAATGAAAGTATAACAACTCAAATGTCTCATATAAAATAATTTTTAATACTAACCCCTAAAGGATCAAAGCCTGCAATAGAAGCTATATACACAATGCTACCTCCATGACGCTTCCGCAAGTGAGGCAGGACTTCCTTGGAGAGGAGGTATGCAGCTTTCACATTCACCTCAAATATCTTGTCCCACACTTCTTCAGTGCTCTAGAAGATAAGAATTCATATTATTCATACAACTATTATGTTTCTGGTCATTACCCATCATTCTGTTTAAATTTAAAGCACCATTGTGTTTTATTTAGAATACATAACCTTTTGGAGACTGGATTCTGTCTCCATCTTCAGATAAAACCTACTCAGTTGGGCCCAATCGATAGAGGCAATCCCTATCTCCAGACACCTCCACCAACATAAGATAAGGTATACAAACCAAGCACAGCACAAATCATCTGCGAGTGTTAAGACAAAACATTAAAACTTTAAAAAACTCCACATGTATGAGGCCTAGCACCAGAGTACTATCATAATTGAGGTCATCATTTGAAAGATAAATTCTCTGAATGATAAAAGTAAAAGTATCCCTGTAGCAGGCCATAGAGGTCCATAGGGTTGTGAGATGTTGAGGTTCCCACATTTTCTAGACAATCGGCTTATAGATGGTGGAAACGTTGTCAACACTATGCGCTGGCCGCCCTTTACCCCCAAGAGTACTCCTGGTACTCAATTCTGTTAAGAGGCTGAGTCAACCGCAGGGCCATAGTACAGCTGGAAGAATATGGTCAATTGAAGAAAAAAAAAATGGCCTGATCGGGACTCGAACCTGCAACCTTCCAGCTTGCAGCATTGTGCCTCAACCAACTACCTCCAAATATAATTTTCCTTGAGAAGAAAGCAGGAAATTATTTGCAGCAATATACACTATCTGAACCTCTTCAATATCACCAGGAGGGTTTGAGGGGAATTACAGAAACTTTCAGGCTAAAATTCAAACTAGATACCTGTGTTTCATCTGCACTAAATGTGAGATCTCTGCAGGATATTTTCTTAATACAAATAAAAACAGCCCATAGTTAATGCTGAAACATGAGTACCCAAAAGCTTATACATTACCTCCAACACAGGTCCAACCCCTGGGTTGACAGCAGCATTTGAAACAAGGACATCGATTCCACCAAATTTATCTTGCGCTTCCTTAATAAGACGCTCCCTGTCAGACGCTTTTGACACGTGACATACAACACCAGAAACTGAATAGCCACAGGATCTCAATTTCTCAACGGCGCTGGTAACATTATTCTCTTTACGACTGCTTACGACCACACTAGCTCCATCAGCTGCTAGACGTTCAGCAATTGCAAAACCAATGCTACAACATATAAAAGATCTGTGAGTACCGAGTTCGAAGTTCTGCATACACATTGTAAACGAATAGCATAGTTGCATAATATATCTTATTACTGGCAGATTTGTGATACTTTGAAGCATCTACAGATTTCTTAGTGGTTATATTTTCTAGTGCGTCTGCAAATTCCTGAATACAGTCACTTATTTTTCTGCTTTTGGCGAAAGGGGGGAGGTTAGGAAATTAGTAGGGTTATGTTTCAATAGTCATTCTCATCTTAAAATTGAAACTACACAAAACAAATTTTCCGTTTCGTAACGTAGCACATCAATCTTACCCATCAGTTGATGCCGTGACAATTGCAACTTTTCCTTTTAATTTGCCATTATATGCCATGCTTGATAATGGTCGCCTTATAAACTTATTTACGACTGTTCTGAGCATATTCATATGACGTCAAACTGTATTACTTAATACGATGAATTATTAAATAATATCACCGCCCACTATGTTGTTGTTTACTCAGTCGCCTTCCTGCGGATGTATCTTCACACATAAACAGTCTTTAATTATGTCATTAACCATGTACAATCTTGCCTAGCACATTTACAAAACACTGCTGAGTTCACGCTTGCTATGTGGTATATTAACTAGATCTAACTTCGATCCGCGAATTTGACAGACTGTGTGCAAATTTTCAGTTTCAAGGTCCAAAATGTGATTACTTTGGCTTTAAGAAAATTCTGGATGTTTACATTACTCATTCAATAAAACAATTTAATTAACAGAGAACACATATTCGCTATACGCGTATTCCTTACGCTAATACAAAGTTTGCTTCTTTTTTTTTGCGCCGTGTGATATTTAAATAACCCGCCATGCGCTCAAGAACCGAATCTGGCAAAGTCATGTTCATTAGAAACAAATGAGGGACACCTTTAGCGTGTGCAAAGTTAACAATGCATCACTACGTTGCATGAATCCTGTAGGAATAAAACCATACATGGACGTCTTATCGGTCTTATCTATGCACCACGCTCCGGAAAATTTTCGTTAATGGTGGGCAACATGGCCGCGCTGACGCCACATGGCATTACTGCTGCCATCTCTACGCAGACGTATCCTGACTAAATGAGCTGTGGCCACCAGCACCGACAGCGTGATCAATAAAATAGAATGCTACCATAACACCCTATGCTTCCACCCCCCCTCCCCAACCCTACGGAACCGACAATTGACATGAATATCAATACATAATTTTGCAACCACATCTCTTGTGCTGCAAAGGTTCTTCCTCCTTTTTTTTTTTTCTTTTTCTGAACTGTGTTCAATATCACTTCACTCATATCCGCTCCAAAGGATATGAGGGAAGTGATATTGAACTCACTTCAAAAAAAGAAGAAGAAAAACAACGTAGAAAGAACCTCTGCAGCACAAGGGGACAGAGCTGAAAAAATAGGAAGTTTCTCACCAGTGCCTGTAAAGTTTCCATCACACATACTTCTGTTTAACCTCATACAGTTGGTAACAACTTACACTTGAAAGCCACATAGAACATAGTTCTTTGGTTACATTAAAGCATTACAAATCATATATAGCAAACGGTAATACTGACGTTTCAATTTATTATTAATTTCACTAGGGAGACGTGCAGTACTAGACAGGAATATATGGCAAAATTACAACATATTGTGACGTAGATGGAGGAGGGGAGGTGGGTGTCGCGAAAACTCTGTGATATCGCGAGTGACGTCACATACACCCATTCCGTCCATCAGTGTGCAACGCTCGGTAGACACCACTTTCCCCGCGGTCACGTAACACGGGACGCCACAGTTGCTACGTAGCCGTAAACAACTCCCATAAGAGAAGCCCAGCAACGCCGATAAACACGCGACTAATCAACAAGGAAGCAAGGCGTTTTCCCGTTGTCCGGCTGAGGGTTTATAAGAGAACTACACTGCCTACACTGCGGCCGACAAAAAGATTACTTGCTGTGGAAATGTAACAGAGCGCAAGAGGCTCAGACTCCAGGTAGTTCAGTTAAAGTCACGCACAAGCAAACATAAAGATGTGTCAAAGAAAGCACGAGAAGAACTTGAACGTGAGAGAACGACACAAGGACTCGTCGTGAAAGGAAATTTCGAGGTATGTGCAAGTGCACAAGCAGACGTGCTGCACGGAATCCCAGCAGATACGAACATCAAAAACTGGATACTGTGGAGGTGTCGACCCCCTCCAAAACGAAAAAGGAGACTTCAAGCAGAGGAGGAACCGGTAACGTAGAAGTACCGGCCTCCCGAGGAGGAGTGAATGTGCGACTAATGAATGTGAACAACTGGATCTTCTGGCAAGTGAGCAGGAAACCGCTCGAGACGAGCTGGTCTTAAGAAGGTAGGGGTTGTAACGGAATGAGAATGTATGTATGTATGTACGAAAGGGTAGGCATGCTCGGCCCTTGCACTTAGAACTCAGTGGCCCATTGGGCTTCCCTTTTTTTAATTATTCCCTCAGCAACCCCACGTTTCGGATGAACGCAAGATCCTGTAATTTGGGACGTCGAAATAGTCACTTGCTTCCATAAAATACTGACCCAAGTGGCACAATCTTAAACAAGCTAAGGCCTCACATTCGCACAGGATATGTGTGGCTGTTTCACTTTCTTCTTGACACCTCTCACAAGTTGGACTGTTACTTAGTCCCAATTTGAAGAGATGTCCTTTGAGGTGACAGTGTCCTGTAAGTAGTCCTACCACCCATCGTAGCTGGTTCCTGTTGAGCTTCAACAGTTTCTTCGCTCTTTTATCAGAAGGTCCTCGTATGAGTCCCTTAGCTTGCCTGAGTCCAGTTATTGATTCCCAGTATTTCTTATGTTTTATGTTAGTCCAGTCCCTGATTGCCTGTTTGGCAACTTCAAGAGAGATGCCACAGGCTGGTTCAGGTCCTATGAACGGATGTTCAGCTCCAATTTTAGCTAATTGGTCTGTTGCTTCATTTCCAGCAATACCCTCATGCCCCGGCACCCATATCAGTTGTACCCCGTTATGTTTGGCCAGTTCCATGAGGGTTTGGTGGCAATCCCAGACCAATTTTGAATTGATCTGGTGTTTGTCAAGTGCTTTGAGTGCTGCTTGGCTTTCAGATAGAATGTAGATCTTCCTATTTCTATAGTTCCTATCTAAATTCGCCATAATACATGTTTTAATGGCATGTACTTCTGCCTGGAATACTGTCATGTCCTGCCCAAAGCTGAAACTAAGTTTCCTCCTCGTGCCATGGCAGTACACACCAGCTACAGTGCCCTTATTTCTCTTGGAGCCATCTGTATACCAGATCAGTCCCCCTTTTCTGTCGGGCCAAAACCTATTTTCCCATTCACTCCTTTCAGGAAATCTGACTGAGAAGGGTTTTTCATATACGAGTACAAGTCTCAGTACAATTTTGTCAGACCCCATTTGTAATGTGGGTTCTGTTTTCATGTCCCGAGTCATGTCTGCATGGCCGAAACCATCATATCTAAATTTCCATTGTGCACAGCACTGTAGACGGTAAATTCCTGCCCTGGCCTCTGCATCCAACTGCATATGCAGTGGGGGGAGTCGAAGGAGTATCTCCAGTGCAGCTGTTGAAGATGTTCGAAATACTCCGGTAATACCTAAGCAAGCCAACCTTTGCAATTTGCAAAGTTCTGTCTTGCTTGTCTTGAATTTAACTCTGGGCCACCATACTGTGACACCATGAGTAATTATAGGTCTCACGACCACAGTATATATCCAACGAACAACGTGTGGCTGTAGTCCCCAAGTTTTACCAAACATGACCCTGCATGTCCAAAAAGCCTTCTAGGGTTTGTTAATGACTTTGTCCAGCTGATTTTTCCATGTCAGTCCCTTGTCTAATTCTAGACCAAGGTACTTGACATCGCTGAAGAGCTGGATTGTCTAATTGAAGAGAATCAGTTCCTTAGGGCCCTTTACATTTCTCTTCCTAGTAAACGGTATGATTACCGTCTTGTTGGGATTGATGGACAGACCTGTTCTTTCACACCATCGTTGGACCATGTATAGAGCTGACTGAAGACGCTCTGATACAGTTGAAAGGAATTTTCCATTTATGAGGATTGCTATGTCATCAGCATATCCTACTGTATAATACCCATCATCATTAAGTCCCCACAGGAGATCGTCGACGACCAGGCTCCACAGCAGAGGCGAAAGTACGCCCCCTGCGGACATCCCCTAGACGCGGACACCCCCAGGGTTCCTCCCGATAATGTAGCAGTTATGATTCTGCTTTCCAGCATAGCATTGATCCATCTGCATATTGCAGGCTTTATGCCATGGCTTCCAGCAGCCTGTTTGATTACATCAAATGAGGTCCTATCAAGGGCTCCCTCTATATCAAGGAATGCTCCTAAGGCAATATCCTTGTGTTCAATTGAACTTTCTATGCGTGTTGCCACATTGTGTAGTGCACTTTCGGTAGATTTACCTGTTTGGTAGGCATGTTGTTTTTGGTGTAGAGGACATGTCCTCAATACCCCGTCCCTAACATGCCTATCCACTAGTTTCTCCATCGTTTTCGAAAGGAAAGACGACAGGCTTATAGGGCGATAAGCCTTGGCCTCGGTATAATCAAGTTTCCCGGGCTTTGGAATAAACGTCACCTTAACCTGCCGCCAGGCTGTGGGGATAAAATCATATGCCATGCAGGCTCTTTATATGCGACATAAGTGTGGAACTAAAAGTTCTGCCCCATGTTGCAAAAGTGCCGGTACAATTCCATACGTACCCGCCGATTTAAATGGCCTGAAAATGTTCAGTGCCCATCGTATTTTTTATTTATTAACTATGACTTTGGCCAGGTCCCAGTCTAACCTGTCCATCTTGCTTTGGCAAGTGTCCAGGTTCCGCTGACCCTGTCCATTGTCCAATTTGTCAATCAATTTTGAATCAGGAAAGTGAACTCTGAATAATTCATTCAGCGTCTCCGTTCCTGTTTGAGTATACTGTCCGTTAGACAGCTTAATTGTGCTGACCTTATTGGTCGCCTGGTTTGCCATGAGTCTCATGAGTCTGACCCTGCCCGGTACGTCATTGATCTCCTGTCAGTATCCCCTCCATGAGGAGTGCTTGGCTTTCTTTATTTCTTTCTTGTAACAGGTCAGGGCTTCCTTATAGCTGTCCCACTGCCTTGTTCTTTTAGCTGTATTAAACAGCCTTCTTGTTTTGATCCTAAGCCCACTCAGCTGTTTATTCCACCAAGGTGTACTCCTTGGTCCGCGAGTGGTCGTAACCGGACAATTCTGATTAAAGGACGAGATAATAGTCCGTTGCAACTGGTCAACGGACCGATCAACATCCTTTATTGTGCGTATATTACGCGAGATGGCCTCCATATTTACCATTAGGTCGTCTTTGTAAGACTCCTAATTGGTTCTCTTAGGAACCTATAAGTAGTTTGATCTACTGTGATGTTACTTATTTTAAAGCATATATATCTGTGATCCGATAGAGCCGGCTCATCAGATACATGCCAACTACTTACCAGGTTTCCTATGTTATTAGTCCCTAGAACCGAATGAGAATAGTCGCTGCAGAGGAGTAGCCGATCAACAGGAGACACAGCAAGCACAGCAATGGAAGAAAAAGGAACTGGGATGTACCGCTAAGCTGTTCGGGACGAACAACCTTTAGAAGGCAGCGGTGTGACGTGGATGGCGTAGCGGGAGGTGGGGGTGTCGTGAACACTGTGATCTCGCTGTGGCCCGTCGCTGGGCTCTCGCCCTCGCCGTTGGCTGTGCTTTCGCCGTCGTCGTTGTGTGTGACGTCGCCATCGCCATCGCTGGTCACTAGACTTTCGCTGTCGTCTTTCGCTGGGCGGTCACCCTCACGCTTGGCAGTGCTCTCGCCTTTGGATGTCCTCTCGACTTCGTCGTTGTGTGATGTCGCCCTCGCCGCTGGCTGTGCTCTCTCCATCGCTGGTCACTGGGCTGTTGAGATCGTCGTTTGCTGAGCTATCACCCTCGACGTTGGGTGTTCTGTGGCCGTCGCCGTTTGCTGTGATCTCACGTACCCATCTTCTGAGCCACTCGAAGCAGCCGCCGGTGGGCCAGTCTCGCAAATGTTTCGTGCCGTCTCCCGTGTTTTCTGGGTAACTCTTCTAATAAAAGTCATCGTCGACCTCCAAATTGTTTTTGACTCACAAGCATGTTCGGACCCAACCAAGCCAGCCGCTGCTTGTCGAGTCTCGGGACAGTTTTCTGCTCTCTCGTAGTTCGCCATGAAGAGAGCCGCTGTAACCTTCCGTTTCGGCGGGAAAACAAGCATGAATGCTCTCCGCCCCACGCTCCATATCCGAACCAGAAAGACGTATGTTTACAGACATTTTCGTACTTCCTTCACTTTATTTCGTAGTCACAGTCTTCTCTTGCGATTGGTTGAAATGGAAATTAATGCTGGTAATGGATTTTAATGATGAAGGTACTCCCAATGGGAGGTGGGGGTCGTGTGAACTCTGTGATCTCGTGAGTGACGTCACATACCCCAACTCCATCCATCAGTGTGCAACGCTCGGTAGACACCCCTTTCCCTGCAGTGACGTACCACGGGACGCCGCAGTTGCTACGTAGCCGTAAACAACTCCCATAAGCCAAGCCCGGCAACGCCGATGAACACGCGACTAGGCAACAAGGAAGTATGGCGTTACCCCGTTGTCCGGCTGAGGGTTTATAAGAGAACTACACTGACTACGAAGTCAGTTGAAATGTAGCAGCCGCCGAAGACAGTTGGAATCTAGCGAGCAGTGAGCATTAGAAGTGAGTGAGTTGAAATGTAGCAGCGGCCGAAGACAGTTGAAAATCTAGCAGCAGTCGCGTAAAGACGAACCGGACGCGTGTGTGATAAACAGTGATAGCTTGTGATAGCTGAGAAGGTACTGGGTGTGTGTAATACAGTGTCACTGGAATAGCTCCCGTTTCGTACTGCGAATACGTTTAGACTACTGAGGACAGTGTGAAGAGATTTGTGTGTAGGGTTTGTAAAGTGTGGAAACCCGGAAATGTTATATAATTAATTGTATTCAAGACTTGTAGGTTGTTAAATAAACCAATTAACAATTCGAAAGGCGTCTTCAGTGGAAATACACGTTACAATATCTTACAGAATTACAATGAATACTGAAGTATATATGGGAAAGAGTAAAATACTTTACAGAATACTGGAAATCTGATGTTCATCTTTCATTTCAGTAATGCCGGGTATTATGAGGCAAATTAATATATTGTGACATGTTGAGCTCTGAANCCCCCACCCTCCGCCAGCCGTGATGCGCCGAGCGAAGCCGAAGCGAGCCGATGTTAGCCGAGTCCTAGCATCCTGGTCGCTAGGCAACGCAAGTCAACGCGGTGACGTCACCGAGGGATATCGCGGTTACTAGGCAGCCGTCAACAACTTCGGACAGCGTGGCTAGCAACAAGGCACCAGGCAACAACTGTCCGATCGAGGCTACATAAGAAGCAGCGAAGGCTATTCACAGTTCAGTTGAAACATAACAGCCGCGTGTGCAATAACCAGTGGTAACCAGTCATATCTGGAGTGTGTAATTCAGGGAGACTTGTATAGCTCCCGCATTATTAGTACGTGAAGACTCTCGAAGAGAGTGTTAAGAGATTTTGTTCTAGGGTTTGTAAAGTGTGGAAACCCGTAACATTGTGATAATTAATTGTAGCCGTTATTTGAAGATTGTTAAATAAACCAATTAACCATCTCTACGGCCTATTCAGTAACGGAACACGTTACAATATCTTACAGAATACTTAAATCATGGTATTCATCTTCCACTTCAGTATTGGGCAGGAATAAATGTTAAATATAATTATAACATATATTATAGAATACTGGGCGGCCGGGGTTGATCCCAGATTAACTGTGGCGTTCTTATGTCACATGTTACAGGTGATAATGACGCCATCCTCGGTGAGGTTGGCCGAGCCACGGCTGTCTTTGGTGGGGACGTATCATGGACTACGGATGCGTTGGAACACAGCTTTAGAACACCTCCTCGTGGTCCCGCCGGGCAACGACAGTCTTGGGGGTCTGGATCAGTATGACCTTCCGTGGCTGGCGGCTGAGTTCCCATAAATGGCGATGACTATATGATCGGAGCCTCCCACGTGGCGGCATAATCACTCTTGTGTGTCACTATGGTGTACCCGAGACGAATGCAGGAGAGCACTCCTATGGGGTAGCTTCGGCTTTCTGAGTTGTCTCCCTAGAGTAAGGATAAGGTGCCGCAAGCCTTAGGGCTCAACACTCTAAAACGGTTTGACCAACCCCTGTGGAGGGGTGGGAATGCGGGAGCTCATAAGTCACCCCCAGGGGCGACTCTCTCTTGTAAGGTGCCCTGGTCGCAACCTCATTACTACCTACTGTCGCACTCCCTTTAATCATCTGGGATACCCCTCTCCCCCCGAAACATGTACTATGGGTCCTGGAGGCTTGTGAGTGTTTCATTTGATAGAACCAGGCCACTTAAGACAAAGTGTGAGGTATCGTGCTGAGGGCTGCATGGCACTGGGGTGGAAATTAGCCAGTGTCTTGAACGATCTCCTCGGGGCACCAGGCATCACCCCGTTGTATTTATGCCTTCCGCCCATATGGGGCGCTGCGGTTGGCACCCTTTTAAATCCCCAAAACTCGTGGGACCAAAATGAAAGGAACCAAAAACAAAACTGGTCGTAAGGACCTTAAACTGAAGTGGGACTTCCCTCCAAGTGGATCCCTACGAGAAATGCTTCAGCACGGGCTGGAAGCTCTTGTGAACCACTAAGGGACCCAGATGCAGCCAGCGAACCTACTGTTGAATTTTCAACCAAAGGCAGGGACGAACCAGTGGTTCAGAACCTTCCTGAGGCAAAACCAAAAACTCTATTTGGAGGCAGTAGTGCTGACATACTACTAGAGTGGGCTAGTACCTCTAGCATACCTGCAGTAGGAGAAGAATTGGGACACCTAATCTCTGGAGTAGGTGGACCCCGTCTAGAGAGAAAAAAAACCTTATCTGGATGCGCCACACGGAAGTTGAAAAGGGGAAGAGCTGGGGTAGCATAGCAGGAACTGGAGGCAGTCAGCAACCAGAAAATGGAAGCTGGGGCAAGCATAGCAGGAATTGGAGGGAGTCAGAAACCAGGAAATGCAGGCTCGTCCAAGCACGGAGAAACGCGCACCAGCATCTTTAAGAGCCCAAGGTCGGAGGGCAGTAACCCTACAGAAATGGCCATAACTCCGAAAAGGCCCAAGGACTTACAAGGAGGCTCTGACCAACATAAAGGTAGCTATATTCAAGGAAACTTATCCTGAGGACAAGCTTACCGAAGATGACCAGAATGTCATTCTGGAAGCACTGGCAGAGGTGTTACGTAGAACTCCAAAGGGAGAACTACCACACCTGAAATCCTACAGACTATTGGGAGGCGCACTTATTTATGCATGTGCCGACCATCAATCTGGTCAATGGTTCACCAAAGCCATTGATAAACTCAGGCTGGAATCAGGGGGCCAAGCTGAAGGCTACTGGTGCCAAGCACCTGCCCAAGGCTTTTAATGTGGCTCTCTGTAGTAGGAACAAACTTGCCCAGAATCAGGAAGCGCTGCTGAAATAAATTCCAGACCTCAATCAAGGACTTCATACGGAGAATTGGAGGGTACTAGATAAGCAATCTGAGTCGAAAGGGCAAGAGCTTATCTTATTCATAGACCGGGACTCTTATACTATTATATAGAGGACCGGTTACAAAACATTCACAGGACTCTCACAGGGGACTGTTAAGGTGCTCAATGATCCTGAGGATCATCGCCGGGCAGAACCAATGTCAGATACAGTATCATCCGACTTGGTCTCTGGGGAGGAAGGGGATGATGTACCCACTCCCTCAGTTGACCAGAAGAGAATATCTGATAAGGAGACAGTCCCTCCTCTTGTCAACCCGATCTTACCACATCAGGGACCTCCTTCGGAAGAAACTAGGACTGATAAAGTAAAAGGGGCTATGGAATAAGTTATTTAGGAGGACACCTTTCCCAGCACTTCAGAATGAACACACAGCATACATATACACATGGAATTTTCACGCAAAATACAATCCATTCAGATTAATCTATACCACTACTGCTACGGCAATTTTATGTCGACAATTTGCTGAAGGAAAAGTAGACGTAGAACTTATTTAGGAACTTCGGATATGGGCTAAATAAGAAGCTTAACGAATTCAGGTGAACAGTCTACTCTGTGGAACCTGAAGAAAATATGAGATCATGGATGTATATTAATAATCATATTAATGCTTTATCCTTGTTGGAGTTCTGTTCCAGAGACACAACAACGGTGAGGATGACATATACATTGGGCAGAGGCTGTGAGGAGCTCATCGTCACTTCAGCCTAAATCCCATATGGCTCGGATGAACCACCACCTTCCAAAGAAGTGAGGGATATCGTTGATTATTGCCATCTTAGGAAAAAGCAGCTCATTATTGGGTGTGATGCCATTGCGCACCACATACTGTGGGGAAGCACTGACATCAACCTAAGAGGAGAACGCCTCATGGAATATTTGGTGGGTTCGAACCTTAATATTCTAAACCAAGGTAACGAGCCTATCTTTGTGGTTTGTCATAGGCAGGAGGTTATCGACTAGACATAAGGGACCAATAAAATAGGAAACGTGATCAATAATTAGCATGTATCTGATGAACCGTCCCTATTGCATCACAGATATATATGCTGTGAATTAAGTAACATTACACTAGATAATGCTACTTATAGGAATCCTAAGAGAACCAATTGGGAGTCTTACAAAGACGACCTAAATGTAAATCTGGAGACCATCTAGCGAAATATACGCACAATAAAGGGTGTTGATCGGTCCGTTGACCAGTTGCAATGGGCTATTATCTCGTCCTTTAATAGGAATGGTCCAGCTAGGTCCACTTGGGAACCAAGGAGAGCGCCTTGGTGGAGTAAACAGCTGAGTGGGCTTAGAACCAACACGGGAAGGCTGCTTAATACAGCCAAAAGAACAGGGCAGTGGGAAACTTACAAGGAAGACCTTACCTGTTACAACAAAGAAATAAGGAAAGGCAAGCGACCCTCGTGAAAGAGGCACTGCCAGGAGATGAATGATGTAACAGGCTATGCCAGATTCATGAGAATCATGCCAAAACCGGCGACCAACAAGGTCGGCACGATCAAGCTGCCTAACGGGCAGTATACGCAAACAGGGAGACACTGAATGAATTATTAGGGGTTCATTTTCCTGATTCAGAATTGATTGATAATTTGAACGGAGAGGGTCAGAAAAACATGGGAACTTGCCAAAGCAAGACGAACAGGATAGACTGGAACCTGGCCAAAGTCATAGTTAACCAATAAAAAATAAGATGGGCACTGAATACGTTTGGACCATTTATGTCAGCGGGAACAGTGGGTATTGTACCGGCACTTTTGGAGCATGTGGCAGAACTCTTAGTTCCACACCTATACCGCATATATAGAGCCTGCATGGCATATGGTTTTATCCCCATGGCCTGGAGGCAACTTAAGGTGACGTTTATCCCAAAGCCCGAGGCTAAGACTTATCGTCCTATCAGGCTGTCGTCTTTCCTTTTGAAAACGAAGGGGGAAATAGTGGACAGGTATATCAGGGACGGGGCGTTGAGGACATATCCTCTACAGTGAAACCAGTATGACAACCAGACAGGTAAATATACAGAACGTGCACTACACAGTGTGGTAACACGCACAGAAAGTGCGATTGAACACAAGGATATTGCCTTAGGAGCATTCTTTGACATAGAGGGAGCTTTTGATAGAACCTCATTTGATATAATCAAACAGGCCGCTGGAAAGCATGGCATAGACTCTACAATATGCAAATGGATCAGTACTATCCGGGAAAGCAGATCCAAGGCTACCACACTATCAGGAGAGGCCCTGGGGGATTCCGCGTCTAGGGGGCGTTCGCAAGGGGGCATGCTTTCGCCTCTGCTGTGGAGCCTGGTCGTTGACGATCTCCTGTGGGGACATAATGATAATGGGTATTATACAGTACGGTATGCTGATGACATAGCAATCCTCATAAACGGAAAATTCTTTTCAACAGTATCAGAGTGTCTTCAAACAACTCTGTAAGGGTCCAACGGTGGTGTGAAAGAAAAATCCTTTCCACCAATCTCAATAAGACTTTAATTATACTGTTTACCAGGAAGAGAAATATAAAGGGCCTTAAGGAACTGACCCTCTCCCATAAGACGATCCAGCTCTCCAGCGATGTCATGTACCTTGGTCTAATATTAGACAAGGGACTGAAATGAAAAAAAAAGGGCAGCTGGATAAGGTCATCAATAAAGCCTATAAGGCTTTTTGGACATGCAGAAGCATGTGTGGTAAAACCTTGGGACTGCAGCCGCACGTAGTGCATTGGATATACACTGCAGTTTTAAGACCCATAATTACATGCGGCGTCACAATATCGTGGCCCAGTTAAACTGAAGGCAAGCAATGCAGAACTTAGAAAATTGCAAGGGTTGGCTTGCTTGGGTATCACATGAGCAATTCGAACATTTCCAACAACTGCATGGAGACACTCCTTGGACTCCCCCCCCCTGCATTTACAGTTGAAGGCAGAGGCCAGGGCAGGAATCTACCGTCTACAGTGCAGTGGTCAATGGAAACCAAAATCCGATAGTTTTGGACAAGATTACATTACTCAGGACATGAAAAAAGAACCCATTATACAAATGTGGTCTGACAAAATGATACTGAGACATGTATATGAAAAACCATTCAGTCAAATTTCTTGACAGGAGTGAATGGGAAAACAGGTTTTGGCCCGACAGAAAAGGGGGACTGGTCTGGTATACAGATGGCTCCAAGAGAAATAAGGGCACTGTAGCTGGTGTGTACTGCCATGACACGAGGAGGAAACTTAGTTTCAGCCTAGGGCAGGACATGACAGTATTCCAGGCTGAAGTACATGCCATTAAAATATGTATTATGGCGAATTTAGATAGGAACTATAGAAATAGGAAGATCTACATTCTATCTGAAAGCCAAGCAGCACTCAAAGCACTTGACAAACACCAGATCAATTCAAAATTGGTCTGGGATTGCCACCAAACCCTCATGGAACTGGCCAAACATAACGGGGTACAACTGATATGGGTGCCGGGGCATGAGGGTATTGCTGGAAATGAAGCAACAGACCAATTAGCTAAAATTGGAGCTGAACATCCGTTCATAGGACCTGAACCAGCCTGTGGCATCTCTCTTGAAGTTGCCAAACAGGCAATCAGGGACTGGACTAACATAAAACATAAGAAATACTGGGAATCAATAACTGGACTCAGGCAAGCTAAGGGACTCATACGAGGACCTTCTGATAAAAGAGCGAAGAAACTGTTGAAGCTCAACAGGAACCAGCTACGATGGGTGGTAGGACTACTTACAGGACACTGTCACCTCAAAGGACATCTCTTCAAATTGGGACTAAGTAACAGTCCAACTTGTGAGAGGTGTCAAGAAGAAAGTGAAACAGCCACACATATCCTGTGCGAATGTGAGGCCTTAGCTTTGTTGCGGACCAATTTTGAGATTGGAAATTTAAGGCATTGCCTTAAAGTTTCGAGACTTGCGAAAAGTGTTTTACAGCCATTACATTAGTATGTCAACACCTGGACAGGCAACTAGGTTAAGAATGTTGATGATCAGCATTTATGCGTAATCGCACTAGCAAGAAGCTTGCCTCACTCGGCCACTGGAGTATAATGATATTATTAAGTAAGCAGCAACCAAGAGGACCTAGGGCCCACCCACAGCCGAAAGGTAACCAATGGAAACCTTCCACCCAGAAATTGAGGTCGAAAGGAGGAGTAACTTCCCTCTTTCATTAACCGCTGATTTAGCAAATTAAAGATATAAATTACTGAATTCAGGAGACATAGGGATCTGATCTAACACATAATATTCAGTTGTCGGCCGGAGGCGCTATTAAATATGGGTCTGTCGAGTGCTGGAAGTTTGCCTGCTTTCATTTATTTCAAGTAAGTCAAGTTTACTCATATAAGCCATGTTGTTAAATATTATTGTGATAAAAGTGTTGTGGAAAATATCGAAAGCAAACTCCAGTGTGCCCAGAAAACCCTTTGGGGAGAGTCATAATTATGTAACAAGTAATTGCCTAGGAAGATAGTCCGGCAATATGGCTGTGTTATAGTGTATGTGTCAAGATTACTGGTAGTGTGTAGTGATAAACATGGTATGTGGGCTTTTAATATGTATAACTAAGGGTAAATTATGTTAAGAGAAAACAGGAGGAAGCATAGGATGAAGAAAAGACCCTATGTAGACCCGACTATAGGTCGGTCTTGTTAATATTGTAAATAATGTAAATAAGAGTGTAAATAGACATGGTAGTTAGAGTAGGATGTGCCGGGATTGTGATTCACACCTCAAAATCACCTTTCCACGGCCTATTCCGAGGATCCTACCTAAATGAAAGGCAACGGCAGCCGAATGCTTAAGGGAAGGTACTACTGGACAGGGATAGGCACCTGCCACGCAGGCAGCGTTGAGAAGCCTTGGTATCAACCCCCCCCCTTAAGAATCATAATAATGTAATACGTTGCTACCTGCAGACTATATGAAGGGTTGTCAAGAGGGAGCTATGACAATAGGTCAGGGGGTAGTTCCCACCATAGAGATGACAGACGATAGGTAGAGGCGGGTCAGACCTGACACGCCCGCTCTACGCCAATAATGAGAGGCGACAGTGATGAAAGGGCTAGCCAACAGAGGACGCTCTACTACCGCGCTATCGGCCCTTAGTACTTTCATCACCTCTCTTAGTATTTTCACCAACCTTCGTACGATACAATAGATAGTGGCAGCTTTAAGTAAGGAAGGAAGCCCCGAAATAGGAGACTCCTAGCTGAGGGTAAACTAGGATTATGGTGTTAACTCCTTAGAGCGTAAGCTGAGGTGGCAAGGGGGGTACCTCAACGCCCCCCTGCACCACGGTGTTACAAGTTGTGGCAGCGGAGGGATGCCTCCACGACCCCCATGCACCACGGAGTTACAAGCTTGTTTAAGATTGTGCCACTTGGGTCAGTATTTTATGGAAGCAAGTGACTATTTCGACGTCCCAAAGTACAGGATCTTGCGCTTCATACGAAGTGCAAAATTGTTGAGGGGATAATCAGAAGGGGAAGCACAATAGATCACTGTGGTCGCGGTGCAAGGGCCAAGAAGGCCCACCCCTTATACATTCATTCATTTATTCATTCATTCGTTGATATAGAATACTGGAAATCTGATATTCATCTTCCACTACAATACTGGAGAGGATTATTTGGCAAAATTAGTAACATATCTTAGAGAATATCGGTAATCTGATATTCATCTTCATTTGCAGTACTGGACAGGATTATTTGACAAAATTAATAACATATCTTACAGAATACTGGAAATAGAGTATTCATGTTCCACTTCAGTAATGGACAAGAATAAATGGCAAATATAACACAAGCCGGAAGGTCGCGGGATCGATTCCCAATAAGGTGTTTTTTTCAATTTACCTAATCCTTCCAGCCGCTCTATGGCCCTGGGGTCGACTCAGCCTCTAACAGAAATGAGTAGAAGTAATATTCGTGGTGGGAGAGGGGTGAAGGGTGGCCTGTGAATAAGGCTGACAACCTTACCGCCATCTATAAGCCGACTGTCTAGAAAATGTGGGATCCTCAACATCTCACAACCCTATGGGCCTCCATGGCCTGTTACTTTTATAACATATCTTACAGAATACTGGAAATCTGATGTTCATCTTCCATTACTGTACTGGACAAGAATACATGGCAAATATAACAACATACGTATCTTATAGAATACTGGAAATCAAATATTCATCTTCAATTACAGCACTGGATATGAATATTTGGCAAAATTAATAACATATTGTGACGTATTGAGCTATGGATGACGCCCCTCCCCCCCCGCCAACCGTGATGCGCCGAGCGAAGCCGAAGTGAGCCGAAGTTAGCCGAGTCCTAGCCTCCTGGTCGCTAGGCAACGCGAGTCAACAGCGATGACGTCACCAAGTGTACCGCGGGTTGCTAGGCAGCACGGGTAAACATGATTGCGAGAGACGACGGTGGTAACAGCGGTTACTACCGCTAGCGTTTCTAGCAACACAGCGCCAGGCAACAAGGGTGGTTATTACGTGGCCGTTTTCTGTATTGTCCGATCGAGGCTACATGAGGAGCAGCGAAGGTTATTCACAGTGAGTCCTGGAGCTACCTACGAATCAGTCCTCGAGCTACCTCCGAGTTAGTTCCGAGTTAGCCAGCAACCAGTCAGTTGTATTCTCGCATTTGGAGTGTACTATTTGTGATACTGCAGATAGCAGTAATCGTAAATCTGTAATTTGGGTGATTGTAAGTGCGAATGTGAAATAAAATTCGCTATATAAAATACGGCTTGAAGTTATTTGTCGCGATATACGCCCAATACGCGACAATATCTTAAGGAAATGCAATGATTATTGGAAATCTTATATTCATGTTCACCAGTTCAGTAATGGACAGAGTAATATGGAGAAAAATAAGAAGGAATACACCCACAATAATGATAAAACAGAATAATAACAAAAATATTAAAACACTTAAATAAATTATTAGAAGGAATGCACCCATAATAATGAAACAGAATATACCAAAAACAAAATAGGTAAATAAATTATACAAAACGTCCTATGCACACTGAATCCTGATATAGATCCTGCTTCTCAGTGTTTCCTACTGAAGCGGATAACCTGAACATTCCATGTCAATTATAAAGTACTGCCACTTCATTCTTACTTACACATAAAGAAGAACCATGTGTGTCGGAGAACAATTTCCCATAGAATTCTCAATTGAAATACAATTACTTGAAGGTAAGGGGCAGAATGAGCTCTGACCCAGTGAAGTTCTAATATACTGCGAGGAAGGAAATGTTCGCAAAGCAGGGAAGAGATGTAGCTCAAGTTCAAAAGTTTTCTTGTATGTAATCCATGCATCATGTGAATGCACAGTAGTTTCTTTTGCTGCACTAAAAGTAGTTGTCACCAGGGTTACTTTCTCGAACTTATGAAACATCTAATGATGCTCATGCGACTAGTTGGCACACACATTCTTCCAGGAATTCCATAACCGCTCTCTGTCAGTTTCCAAGGTTGGTATGGGCAGGACGTTACAAGGCAAAAATGAAGAAGCAATACTTTCCTAATGACTTACTGATGTGTCAGTGTCTCAATCTTCCTCTCTATGGCCCTCTGCCTGGCTGCATCAGGTATTAACCTGTTTCTTCGCTTACACCACCAAGGAATGTATATTCTTGTGAGACATCTCACAATACCATCTACTCTTCGTTGGTGGTGAAGTGAACAGCCAGTACACCTTATCCACTTGAAGTCAATGGTGCTCTCAATGGCAGCTGTGATATGCTGCTCCGTTGAATTCAAGTGGGCCACCTCTGATATCATAGACTCCATTAGACTTAGTGCAGTACCAACAGCCTCCACACCAACTTCTCAGAAGGACATTTGAGAGACTGTTCTGTATCACTGCACTCCTTGAAATATATGAAGATATTGGCTGATAGCAGCACTTCAGATGTTAAGCATTTCTTGCCTGCATCAGTGCTGATGCCAAGAAGCACCTGTCTGGCAATGGAACCACTGACATAGGCTACTGAGAACACTTCCATGTCACCAGCATATACTATAGGACGCAAGTCCATCTGTACTTCCTGAGCAACTTGAAAACTCTCAGGCACACCAGCAGGAGTTTCCTTGTCGTGAGTTGTGGAAGGATTTCGTGAAGCAGCATCAGGTGCTCTGAACAACTGTAAGTTATCCAGAAGAGTAGCACCATCATCCTCACAATTAGTTTCACCCAGACCTCTAAAAGCAAGGTCATTGATGATGATAGTCTTCATGGCATCTACAAACTGCCCCACAGTTAGATTATTGTTCGAACCACAGTACGAACGAATAGCTACAGATATGTTCTCCAGGAGATCCTGATTCAGGTTTTTGGTGTGGAGGTACCGAAAATCCGACTATTTCACTTGAGGAAGATTCAACTGTTTACCGCCACACATGCCTTTTTCCAGTGCTCTATATTGGGGACTGTTATTACATAGTGGGAGACACAGTGTTTCCCAGTGTCAACGGCTGTTCCACCATTTAAACTCTCAAAGAGTTTGTCAACCTCCTCAATAAGCCCAGTTGTTTGCCAGGTATTGACTGCAGCACCCTCCTGAATGAACAAAATAAAGCAAAATTAGTGTGTTTCCTTACATGGTGGAGTAAACGGCCTCCGTAGTCTAGGGGTAACGTTCCCACCTCATGGCTCAAGGTACTCGGGTTCAAACCCGGCGGAAGTCGTGGAATTTTTAAGGGCGGAAAAATTCATGGAACAAGTCCTCCGGGAGGGACTTTAAGCCGTGGGTCCCGTGTCGTAGCTTTACAGCACGTAAAAGAACCTCATGTCCCAAGGGGACCACTGAGCCAAATTGATCGGACATTTCCCGCCCAACAGTAGTCTCTAACGCCTCTGATAGATGGGGGAAGCATCGATAGATGCCGCTGAGCCAGTGGAGCCGAACTCCTGGCTGAGTCGGGACTGATGGCACGAACCAGTATCGGTAGGGTATCGAGACTGGTAGAATATCACAGAGGGGACGTACAATAGACCACTGGTCGCGGTGCATGGGAAACCCACCCCTCCAATAATAATAATAATAATAATAATAATACATGGTGGATTACCATAATTCTTCGCATTGGGAAATAACACATATTACTTTACAATACACTCCCTCTGTGTGATTTGTTCACCAAAGCGATGGATACTAGACAACTACTACTTCGACTTCAATAAGAAGGTACTTAGAGCTTGACTTGTTTCATTCGGGTCCGTCACACTAACAATATTACAAATGATATAACAATTCCATCCAGTGTGACTGTTGAAGCTTTTACTACTACGCTTCTTAGCACCCTAACATGTTTCGGTCCCTATAGACCATCATCAGAGGGAACACAGCACAGCCAATACGGTAAATTTTATACATGTCATATTTCGATTTATATTCCATGTTACGACAGACCTATATTAGGTTCCGTTAAATAGAAGCTTCGTAGATTACTTCACACTTAGGTGTGCGCAATGAACTACTGCGCATCCACCTGTAACTCAGGGGTACCATTCGATGATATTAGGTTAGGATAGGTTGGATTACTGATTGACAGATTACTGATGAATGAATGAAGGTTGGATTGGATTTGTGCAGTAGACTACTACGCACCCAACTGTAACTCAGAGGTACCATTCGCTGATGTTAGGTTAGGTTAGGTTTGCGCAGTAGATTACGGCTCATCCTTCTGTACCTTGAAGGGGGCAAAACTCGGTAACTTACGCTAATGTTAGGTAGTGAGTGTACATTATGACAAATAGGGAAATTACTTATTACGATTTGAACCTAAGAAAATATCATTCAACATTCTTCTAAACATTAAAACAAAAAAAACGAACACATTACTATATATGTTCTAGTCTAAACTATAAAATACAATTACAAGTATGTCAGCTGTAATAACTCGTCCTTTCCTGCAAACAATGTGATTCTGTAGCAGTTTAATAGATGGAAAGAAAATAAATCCCTGATGCTGTATACTACCTGCTAGCACATGTAAGCCTGAAAGATTAGATGGCAAGATTGCAATACGTTGTCTGCCACACCGAAATACATCCCAAACTTACAGAACACTTGCCATCATTCTTCATGCTATAACACATACTCTACAACAACCATGGACATTTTACACTGTCGTTGAATAGGATTGCCAGCATAACACCAATGACAACATGTGTTTCACTTAGCATGCCACATTGTTATAAGCTACAATTCTTCATACAAACAAGATATGTACATAAATCGGGAAACTTTTGAATCCATCGTGGATGAATGGAAATCTTAACATTCTTGAAAACACTGCAAAACCTCACTACACATCACTGTATATATTACACACAAAAATATAACCTCACACTAGAGAATTTAAATTTCACTTTACACTCGACATAATTGTGACCAAATCAACATACATTATACCCACCACTCTGTCACACAGAACTAAGACATAAATTCAAAAAATGACTTCTTCAATGGGAAATAGAAATTCACTTTGCACCCTCTTCTTACGAGTACTTATACTAATGCAAAAAAAGTATATCATTCTGACTAATAACCTACTCACACGTGTAATATTCAGAGGCTACATACCAAAACTGCACCCTGTTTTGTCATACCAAATATGCACTTATGAAATCTAATTCACTCTCTATCCATGTAACCACTAAAATAATTTTGTGCAAATCACTGTACATAATTCACTTGAGATTATTAATAATAGTGCAAGAATAACCTCGAGGACACATTGTCTTTCACCATACACCCACTATTCTTATATGCACTTACTTTCGTTAAATCAATTAATGTACCTTATGGTGCATTCTTCCTTCACACATACTTCAGTTTCATGGTTCGGGGGAAAACACTTCGGTTTCGTTGCGGAACAGAGGAAACACAAGTTTGTAACATTTGGTGCACTCGCCATTACTCGGTCTAGGATAATACACACATTAAAGCCTACCACTTGCACTATCTCACTGAATCTTTTATGATATACTTTCAGGCAGATAATTAATCAGAACTTGTACATATATGTATATAAACTTACACATATAACACCGTCTTATTATTTATAAACACCTCTTCATACCAGGAAAGAAACGTACCTTGATTTTGTACACCGGATATTTACGTCACAGTGACAGGCCAGCCAACCTCTTAACATGACTGAAACAGAAACATTTCATTATCAGTTCGATTACAGGACGGTAATTTTTCACCCTATTTTTTACTCATTTTTGTGTATAATATTAGTTTACTGCCTATCCAGGAAAGAAAATTCGGGCGAAACAAATGCCAAGCAGTCACTGAATTGGTCGCGTATCCATCCACGAGAAAGAAGGAAACGACTTCACTGATGATAAATATTTTTTGTCATAACTTTATGACATTGGAGGGCAGCATAATGCCAAAATATGTGTTGTTCAGTAATCATTTGTATCACCGTGGGGGACGCGCAAACTCGTGAGGTGGGAGCGGCGTTTTCGACACAATCTAAGCTACCACGTAGCAATATAACATTGGAATATAAGAGCATAGATTGATATTAAGGGTGGAAAAACTGTCAACACACTCAATTTTATACATAACGTCATATTTCGATTTATATTCCGTGTTACGACAGTCCTGTATTACGTTCCGATAAATAGCAGCTTCGTAAATGACTCCTCTCTTAGGTGTGCGCAATGAACTACTGCTCATCCACCTGTAACTCAGGGGTACAATTCGCTGATGTTATGGTAGGTTAGGTTTGCGCAGTAGACTACTGCGCATCCATCTGTAACTCAGGGATACAATTCGCTTATGTTGGATTAGGTTAGGTTAGGTTAGCTTATGTAATGTTAGCCTTTAAGCTAAGGGCATTTAATTTCCGGTAAGGGCAGCGGTACGGAATAAATTTAAATACCCGTGATTATAAAGCCATAAAAACTGTAATCATTTACTAAATTTCCTCCTATTTCTGCAATTTCNCTGTGATGAACGAAATAAACGCTGCTTTTTTCTCGAAAGAATATAGAATCAGATATTGTAATTTTCAGATTGTATAAAACATGTTAAGATTTTTACACTGACTCCAAATAAGAAATTCCCCAGTTTTGTTAGTTTCTCTACAACAATTCATAAGTTCTCAGTACGTTTGAATGCAGGCTGGTGGGTGACCACTTGGCAAGCTATAGCAACGCTGCAGAGGTAGTTTGTACAGTTTATCGGTGTCTAAATGACGTAGTTCTTTTGAATGAGGAGAGTGGGCGAGTGAAATAAACTCAGTGTGTTATAACGCGCTGGGCTACACAATAAGATTACTGTTCTTATACAGTTCAAGGCTAGCTTTGTTTATGAAATTGTGTTGTAGTATCAACACACTGAGTAATAGCTTCGTGGCTGGAAGTGTTGAGTCGAAGTATTTCAAAGTTTGATCGTACCATGGCGTCGTGTCGTTTGGAATATTCTGACATATTTCAGCTCATCAATGACTCCGATTCAGATTGCTGTACCGACAATTCTGAGAGTGACGTTGAAGGTAGAGAATCAGAAAGTGATTTCGAAGAAGACCCATCATCTTCGTCGGCAACCTGGGGACCACCACACCAGCGTGGCACAAGGAGTGTGAATAATTATTCAGGTGGAGCTGTGTGCAAACTGTGGCAAACAGTTATAGCATCTGTCGTCGAACCTGGAAATGGCCAAATAAACTATTTTTCCATCTCTTTGATCTGAACAGTTACATCTTGTTGTCACACAGAGAATTTCGTCTCGCTCTTGTGCGGAACATGCTGGAAGGGGTCCACCTCGCCATCAACGGCCCAGGGGTCGAACCCCTGCCGTTTTATCGGAGATATCTCGATTATAGGAGGCCAAACCACATCACTGGCCGACTTCCTCTACTTCGCAATTGATGTGTCGTGTGTGCTTTTCGCGTGGGAAACGAAACACCGTCCGAACAAAGTGCGTGAAGTGCGAGATCGGACTCTGCATTTCCGGATTTTTTTCGAGAATTCCACACGAAGGCAACATTCCTGTAGATGACGCAGGTGGGAAGACAGACAACCCATGCAGATGGTGGCCAAAAATTATGTAAGTAGGAAAATAATTACTATCTTAAAAATTAATTTTAAAATAACGTACGCACGCGCGGACTGTACGACCCCATATGAGGTCATTCGTACCGCCGACTTTATTTTTACGACCCCATATGGGGTCTTTAGTAGTTTAAAGGGTTTAAAGTTCAGGTTTGCGCAGTAGACTACTGCGCATCCATCTGTACCGTGGAGGGGGCGAAAATCGGTAATTTACACTAATGTTAGGTTATGAGTGTACATTAAGACAGCTGTGCGCAAACGACTACTGTGCAGCCCTATGCTCAGTTGAGCACTCTTTGGCCGTCGCCAATATCTTACGATTGAATGTCTCTAAATCATTATATATTTATACGGGACATTTTATTTTCGAATTTTCTCACATGATAAACTCTTGCATACATTTTTCTGTTAAACTCTCTACATAATCTATGTATCCTGGAATATATTACGATATTTATAATTGTCGTAAATACATTTTTTCGATATATTGATGTTTCAGAAAGCTCTCAAGTGCATAATATCAAAATTATATTCATTGATTCTTACAATTTCCAACAGTTCTCGAAATATTCTCTTTTCGAATGTTCCCATTATTGAGCCACGTATTGGCTCCGGTATGACGTCATGGGCTTCCAGCTCCTTGATCGAAGTTCTTAAACTTATCCCCCACCCCCTCCCCATGCGAGACTGGGTCACGTGGTGTTGCCCTCTCCCCTCCTTTCTACCCCTGGGAGCCATGCTTGGAAGTTAATTCGAGTTCGGAGTTTAGTTCTGGTTATGGATCCATAGGGCCTTGCTCGCTGCGCCGAGCCAGCCGGAGTGATTGTCAAATTCCTCTTCGGCTGGGAGTCCAAAATTGGTTTCGGCAAGTAGTGGGCTGGTTCGCGGCCGGCGAGATCGCCCGCGGTCGCCCGTCGTTGGGTTTGTAGTACGGCGGCGACTCGTACCAGTTTAGTTAAACCTGTGTTTATAATTTATATTGTGTATTTGGTTTAGACTCAGCCTGTGGCCTAGGCTAGAAAGTAGTGGTTATGTTTTCATGCAACCAAGGCATATTGTTGCGCCAGTAAATATGGGCCATTCTGCCCAAATTAGATGCCGCTTTGTGCGAGCATGTAAATGTGCAATTAGTTGAGTTGTTCTGTTTAATTTCTTGGGCTCGTGCGCTCTAACGACGATGAATTCTTGTCTCTGGTGTTGAGCCCATTTCATTAGTTATTAAGTATAATTTTTGAAAGATTAAATGTTTAGGTTAAAACGACAGACGGCCGGCCGGAAGGCGAGGAGACAGAGCCGCGGCTGACTCTTCGCATTCCTTGGCAGTCGATCGAATTGTCTTTAGAAAAGACGGTTTACGCATCAGTGGAAAGACCTGGTCAGGTTTCGCTTAGCGCGACAAGGCATGTCCGGCAAGATGCCGACCTCAGCGATTTCGCACGCGCAGCTTTCGCAACTTGGGAAAAGGTTGAATCTTGGAATTGGGAAAACAGGCCGTTTCAGGCACTCTGTTTCTAGCAGTTGCCAGAAACGGACAAGTAAAGCAAAGTGTGCCTGTGGAAAACCTTGGGATGGCGCCAGTGTTTTTCATGTGCATCATGTTTAGCGCGAGTGAGTACTTGCCCGTGGTCGGGTCACTGATGGCTTATTAGAACTTCTGGTTTAAATTATTTTGGTGGGTTAATGTGTTTTTTTAATTTAGAGGTGTAAAGTGTTTTAATTTGATTATATTCTCTTTTTTTTTGTTTGGAGAACTCGAGATTTTGTGACCCTCCTAGTGAAGCACGTTTTCCACAGCATAGGTTAAGTGATATCCACTGACGTCCGATAAGGGGTGAGTACAGTCAATGCTCCTTATCAGGGCACAACATTGGTTATGTGTTAGTTGTGTTTATTAAATTCTGTTATTTGTTATTATATTGATTGCCATCATTTGTAACTAGATTTACCTCGCTGCTAGCTTGGATCCCTTACTCTAACTTAGGGAGCGTGCGAGCACAGCACGAGAGCCGTATGACGGAGCACCGTTTCCCCCTCCGATTGAGGAAGTGTAGACGGAGCCGAAAGATGCCAGAGAGTGACGGTGCTGTGGTAGCAGTCCGTAAGACAGTACAAGCGGTACAGCTGGTAACTTTATTATGTTTTTCGACATATGTGAAGGATATACATATACTTTAATTATTATGGAGAATGCGATGCTTCAGTAACCGTAATCATTGGGAGTAGTTGAAAAGGGTGTTGTTGGTGGCTGAATATAGAAGTTCTGAAATGTGCTCGTCGCATACGTTTAAGCATCTCGAAAACCATAAGATGTATGGAAAAATATTCGGGATCAAATGTGTTTTTCAGTTTTATCAACAATTTTTTTCGAAATATATTTCAGTCTGCTAAACGAGTTACCCTCTTAATGTGCATAACGAAGCATGTAAAATATCCGTTATTGTTGTTCTATTTTAATCAAAATTGGGAATATGTTGCCAAATTTCATTAAAACTACCCAATAACAAATTTCATGACAGTCCGTTATCGGTTCTCTTATTCTCATGCGTTCAGACGGACAGAATGACTAACAACGAATTTAATTGGCGCTCCCCAAGCTTACGAACACGCTTAAAAACGATTCTTCGCCTCTGCCGCAGGAAGGAGAGCGAGAAAGTGCTGAAAGGTGCTTGTTATGCCCCAAAATTCGAGATAGTAGAAGAAGCCACGGCCCAAAAATGTTCGCGCCTAGCGAACAGTGTTGCACAGTTATTGCCGCAACTTGTAAACATCAGTAATGGCAAGTAGGTTAGGAATCTGCTTGCCCAGCAAGGCTGTGTCCTCACAGCGCCAGAAGTTTGCCTCACTCGGGCACTGGAGGATCGGAAGAGATTGCTTACGCAGCGATCAGACGCAAGGGGGTCTGCCCACATCCCGATAAGACCCAATGAAAACCTAACTTTAGGAAATTAGAACACAAGGGAGGAGCTATCTACCCCCTTGTCGTCCACGCTGAATCAGCGAATTAAAACTATAAATGAGGGAAATTCAAGAGACTTGGGATTCTGATTTTAAACAGAATAGAGAGTTGTCAGCCGAAGGCTCTCTTCGACATGGGTCAGACCAGCGGAGGCAGTGTGCCGACATCTTGTACTTCAGGTGGGTCTGTTCACGTATATTAGCCATGCCGATTGATAATCTGTTGTTTGATAGTAATGGTGATAACTGTGTGGTTGAGTTATTTTAATGTGTAAACTCCAGTGTACCCAGTGAGCCC